>NC_086445.1:411987181-412152181 GCF_028390025.1 Pseudophryne corroboree | reverse complement strand
TGCATGTATACTCTGTATGTATGTGTGCATGTATGTATGTATGCTGTGTGCATGTATACTGTGTATGTATGTGTGCTGTGTATGTATGTGTGCATGTATACTGTGTATGTATGTGTGCTGTGTGCATGTATACTGTCTATGTATGTATGTGTGCTGTGTGCATATATACTGTGTCTGTGCATGTATACTGTGTGTCTATGCGTGTATGTGTGCATAGATACTGTGTCTATGCATGTATGTGTGTTGTGTGCATATATACTGTCTATGCATGTATGTGTGCATATATACTATGTCTATGCATGTATGTGTGCATGTATACTGTGTGACTATGCATGTATACTGTGTGTGTAAGTATGCTACTGTACAGTATGTGTGTGTGTGTGTGTGTGTGTGTGTGTGTGTGTGTGTCTATGTACAGATGTACTGTATGTGTGAGTATAACACACACAAATACATGTACGGAAACCCCCCTATGAAAATCCTGCGTTTGCCACTGCACCTGTCTTCTGGCTCTGCAAGGGGGGGGTGACGGCCGGCTCTGGGAATGAGCCCCTAGGCGTACCTAGTGATCAAACCCTAATGCTAATGGTGTCCTGTAACCAAAGAAGCAGAGCCTTTAAACTCACAGACGTAGGTCTGACTTCTCTCCCTTAAGTCCCACGAAGCAGGGAGACTTGCCAGCAGTTCTCCCTGAAAATAAAAAAACTAACATAAGTCTTTTCAGAGAATCTCAGTAGAGCTCCTCAGTGTGCATCCAGTCTCCCTGGGCACAATTCTAAACTGGAGCCTGGAGGATGGGCATAGAGGGAGGAGACAGTTCACACCCATTCAAAGTCTTAAAGTGCCCATGTCTCCTGCAGATCCAGTCTATACCCCATGGTTCTTGATGTGTCCCCAGCATCCTCTAGGACGTATGAGAAATTAGGTTTAACAATATCAATTATGTAATATTTTGTTTTCACAATAAACTATCTTATTGCACACTTTTAGGAAACATCAGTAACATTATTTTTGCTGTGTTTTTCACATAACTAGATATCAGCTATTACAAAGTATGAGCATTATCATGATTCATCAAACTGTATGTATGTGAATCACATACGTGCAATTACGGCTGCTCTAAACTTCCTTACCCTGGCTTCTATAGTCTCTGCAATCAATTTCCTGAATGAATAACATCATAACATGGGATGAACCACTATTGTGACAGATAAGAAACATTGCTTTGTTTTTTGTTTTGTTTTTATTTCACAGTTTGTTTAGTTAGTGTTGGATTAGTATTCGTCTAAAGGCTGTACTATCAGGCAATTCACCATTAGTGGGCAGGCTTCTATCTGATCGGATCATCAAAAGAGTTTTAATGGGGAACAAGACTACAGGATGATGATTTTAGTATACTTTGAAATATTAAAAAGGAAGAAAAAAAAGGTGGAACAGCACTGCATAATTCATATAGGGACAGTCACTAGAGTGATAATATGAGTACATGTCTTCCGGATCCCACTCCACTGGCCCCACTGACGCATAACCCCACTGAAGACCTTGCATGTGCAAGCCAATGCTGATTCCAGAAGTATAAGATAGTGGTAACTATTGCTTGCTTCTAAGCATTCGCCAGGATAGAGCTTTTTCTGAATCTACCAGATGTTTGGCCTAAACTGCATGCTGTCTGCCATGGAGGGCAAACGGCCATAATTTGGATGCGGCTAGAGTTTCAAACTCCAAACCACAGGGCAGCAACGGTTGGAGTCTGATATTTGCATCTGATGTGTAGGGGTTTACAAGCTGCACACAATACTGCTGCCTGATAAATCTCCACCCTCAAGATATGTATGTGAATGCAGCCGATAAAACTCACAGTACTGATGTAGTCACAGGTGTGCGGTGCACACGCCCATGGTGTCACAAAGGAGACTAGCTCACGCTGCCCATGACTTATGACTCCACCGTGTGCCCACAGCTGTGCTGAAATGCTTTTTGAAATAATTTATTGGGACTTACGAGCCAAGTATTAAATGATCAAGTTTTTAGGTGTTTATCACAGTAATAAGAAATGAAGCACTGCTGGGATGTCCTGTATTAATAAACACATCCATAGACAGGGTCTCCAAAAGCAATCACTTCACTTTTCTTCTGCAGGTACCCCAGCAAGCTACTGCACTTGTACAGTCATCAGACTCTGCATGTCTGAGAAGCCATCACTAAGGGGCAGGACTGGCCCACATGGGTACAGGGGAAACCACTGGTGGGCCCCACTGCCTTGGGGGCCCTCCTCCTCCTCTAGGGATCAGGTTCCAGACTGTGTTCTTTAATTATACATTATACATTATGCTGTACAGGACTATGATGTATTCTCTACAGTGCATTGCCAATATGTATCTGGTACATTATCATGCACGCACTAGCAGTATTTATATATTTGTCAAGGGGCCCAGCCCATGCACTCACTAATGGTTAGGGAAACCAATGTAGCAGCTGGTCACACCCCCTCTGGAGACTGATCACACCCCTAAACATGGGCCCCTACCACTGCATTCGGCGGTGGGTCCTTTATGCACCAGTCCGACACTGCTAAGGGGGGAGGGGAATCCTTCTGGTAAAATGTGCACTCTAAAGATCATGTTAGCTAGCAGGGGGCCAAGGTCTTTGCATCCTAGAGCTTATTAAATATCACAATATATATATCAAAACTTATGGGGTCTCCTACTGCGAAAACTGGGAATGTGTAGCAGATATCTTAGAGTTAGAAATGTGCCCTTTAGTGCTATGTGAATCAATTCTATGAATTTAGTGATCCTGTGTAGTGGTCATATGGGGAGAATGGTGGAAGAGTAATAGTGACATATGCATTCAGCATGCTACAAACCACAGATGTTCACCCCTACAGTGGTGAACGCTGAAGAAGAACTTGGTAAGATCTAAAGGCACATACACACTATGCGATTTTGTAGACGATATCCTGAGCGACATCGTTTACAATATTGCGCAGTTTGTATGCTGCAAGCGATGCCCAATGCTCGCTCCCAGACATTTTTTCAAAGACTGCTTAAACATCAAGGAGTAGTTGAGTAAAGCTGGGTACACACCATACGATATATCGTGTGATATTGGTACTTTCAGCCAATCAGCATGACCATCAGATAGTATTTATGCCCAATCAGTCATTCATCAAATCATTCCAGTGGATGTGCTGCATGTCCAATGGGACGATTCCACCACTGACACAGTGTTGTTGTATGCAGCATGTAACAATACACTGCACATCTGTACAGTGGGTCATGTGCGGTGATGAGATGCATTGTTACATCGCACTGCTGTACAGCTGGGTCACACCGCTGTTCAGGTGTACACATAGTTTTAGATGTGTAGAGAAGTACTCTGACCTCTCCTAAACCAGACACCAGCAGAGTAAAAGCTGTTGGCAGAGGCAAATTGGAAGAACACTGTAAAGCTGGATAAAGTTCTGACTGTGTGGTACAATTATTAGTTATCAGAATTGTCTCTCTCTCTAAAATAAGGACAGGTGAGGGGAGAAGTGGTTTCCAAAATATATGCATGGTTGGCTTGTTGTTACATATGTGGTTAATAAGATTACTAAATTTCTACATAAAATGTTTTAACTGGATAACAACTAATGACAGCCACATACCCTTCTTTTGGAAACTTCTGTTGAATTTCCACTTGATGGTGACTAAGTAGTTCAGCTGTTTTTGCATTGAATACCTGCGCATGATATAAGACATGATTTCAGTATTATAGAACATAATGGAAGACATTTATGAAAATTAGCAAACAGAAATGAAGCGTTAGAACCCTGAGCAACCAATCAGAACCTATCATTTGTCATTCAGCTTAAAACATCCTGGTTGGGTTCTACAGTTATTTTGTCTACACCAGTGTCCTTGAATACAATTATAAACCAGCCAAAAAATAGGATTTTGGTACCTACCGGTAAATCCTTTTCTCTTAGTCCGTAGAGGATGCTGGGGACTCCAAAGGGACCATGGGGTATAGACTGATCCGCAGGAGCTTGGGCACACTATAAAGACTTAAACTGGGTGGGAACCGGCTCCTCCCTCTATGGCCCTCCTCCAGACCTCAGTTAGAAAACTGTGCCCAGGAGAGATGGACATTTCGAGGAAAGAATTTATCGTTATAAACACGGTGAGTGTCATACCAGCTCACACCTCAAACACACCGTAGAGCGTGGCATTCAGTAGAATACCAGCCGACGACATGATCAAAACACAGCCAGATGCTTAGAGAATATGTAACACAAACAGTGTGTCCACATAAGCAAAAATAAGACCCCGCATGTCATGACATGAACAACGGTAGCAACCGCCTGACAAAAAATACACCACCAGTGTGTAACCAAAAGCAATAACTGCAGACACAGTACGCACTGGGATGGGCACCCAGCATCCTCTACGGACTAAGAGAAAAGGATTTACCGGTAGGTACCAAAATCCTATTTTCTCATACGTCCTAGAGGATGCTGGGGACTCCAAAAGGATCATGGGGTTTATACCAAAGCTCCAAAACGGACGGGAGAGTGCGGACGACTCTGCAGTACCGAATGAGTAAACAGAGGTCCTCAAAAAACAGGGCATCAAACTTGTAGAGCATAGCAAAAGCGTTTGATCCCAGAATCCGCTCGGCAAAGTTGAACCGCCGAGACTCCTCGGGCATCCGCCCAAGAAGAGCCCATCTTTCCATTAGAATGGGCTTCCACCGACTTCGGTAACGGCAATCCAGCCGTAGAACGAACATGCCAAACTGTATCACAGATTCAGCGTGTAACAGACTGCAGAACGCAGTCTCCCAAACCATGTTGGGAACATACCAGACAAACATAGCCTCTGTTTCTCCAAACTGAGCCAAAATTGGCGACCTACATACTCAAATCCCTGGCTAGATCGAGGGAATTCGAATCAGCTAATGCCTAATTAACCACCGGCATCAAAATAGGCCGATTTCTGCGAAACCCAGAAACCACTCTTGGTAGAACTACCAACCGAGTACTCAATTCCTCTCTATCCACCTGAAAGATCAAACAGGGCACTTGTAAGACAAAAACCACCACTTCCGACACCCGCCTTGCGGACGTCAAAGCCAATAGCATGACCACTTTCCAAGAGAGAAATCTTGTAAAGAAACTTATTTAGCTTGCATCCACACCGGCTAGTAACGTATGGATAAGCACGACCTAGCTGAAAGTCTGCTATAGGAGCCTTCCTGGATACACACCAAGACCCATAACTACTCCAACTACGGTGGTAACGCTTTACCGTTAGTTCTCTCCTAGCCTGAAGAATTGAGGAAACGACTTCACTGGGAACACCCGTTCGGCTTAGGATATGGCATTCAATCGCCCCGCCGTCGGACGCAGCCGCGGTAAGTCATGATACACGCCCTGATCTTGTTGTAACATAACCTCACGTAGAGGAAGAGGGCAGTAATCTTCTATGAGTAAACCATGAAAAACTGGATAGCCAACCCTCGCTGGCTAGACCGGATTCAAGAGGATCACCGGAACCTTTGATTCTCTTACGCTTACCATCGTCCGAAAAGTGAAAGCGGAGAGGCCACATAGACAGACTAAAAACACCCCCGGTGTCACGAGGATGGCCACTGCTATATCTTGAGTGTCCCTTGACCTGGAACAATCTCCCTGAGGCCTCTCGTTGAGGCGAGACGCCAACATGTCCAACAGCGACACTCCTCAAAGACTTGGCACGTCTGGGAAAACTTCTCGATGACGACTGAAATATTTTTTATTTTATTTTTTTTCCGGCTGGATATCGTGTCAGCAGAGGAAATCTATTTCACCGCCATTTACCTCCGGAACGAAGACTGCTAACATAGCGTTTACCAGACTTCCCACTCAACTGCAACTGTGCATCTTCCGCCATTGCCGCTTTGCTCCTTGTTCCGCCATAGCGGCTTACCTATGCCCCTGCTGACAAGTCGTCTGGCAGAACTAACACGGGCAGAACACGAAGAACACGTTCGTTGCAAATAGCTCTTAATTCAAGAAAGCTTATAACAGACAAGCTTCCCAACTTGACCTTATCCCTGGAAATACGTCCCTTGCAAAGGACTGCTCCCCAGCTTCGGAGACCTGTATGTACGGACACCAGGATCCCGAACATTCATTCCTCTAGAAGGAGAGAACCGAGCCGACACCACAGGAGCGATGTCCTGGCCGTTAGGATTATATTCCGGTGCATGCGCATGTGAGACCCGGAAAACACACTTCCAACTGATCCCTTGAACACCACTCTGGTATTAGACCTGCTCACCGAAAAAGGCCTCTTAGGCCGCACCCATCTGTTTTATTAATAGAATATATTGATGAGGTGTCACCTCAAAGCTGATCCAACTCTGGATCCTCAGACCTCTTTCCACAGGAAAAACACAAAACCTCAACCGGTCAGTAGCTACTCTGATACCCACTTTCGACCTCTGCGTCGTTGGGAACAACAGTCAATCCTTGTGCCGAAGAACAGTCAGAGAGAAACAACGATTTGCACCTTTATACAGGGACAATCAGACAATGTCCTGAACCTGACGCACCTCTGTATGGCGTCGCGTACTACCTCCCCTTCCAGAGGGGAACGGCAAGATCTATTAGAAAAAACAGTAA
Source organism: Pseudophryne corroboree (assembly GCF_028390025.1). Lineage (NCBI taxonomy): Eukaryota > Metazoa > Chordata > Amphibia > Anura > Myobatrachidae > Pseudophryne > Pseudophryne corroboree. The sequence continues at coordinate 412,145,532 of NC_086445.1, read as the reverse complement.
GGGGAAACAACCGTAAGTCAGAATGTTCCCCTTTTGATTCTATAAATAACTCACAGGTCCTAGTCTATTCCTGGACTAACTGAAAATTAGTAGACGAGTGCTCACCGGAGTGAGGACCAGCCCGATATACTCAGCGACAAGTGGTGGATGTAGTGGAAACAGAAAACGACATCCACTTCTGCTAACCTAACAAGGCTGCAGAACACTTACCTTTTCACCTTCCACTGTCTGCACAGAAAAGGAAAAAAAGAACGGTATTGAACCGGTTAAAACGACTGCATCCCACAAAAGAATGTGTCACCAACCGTTGCGAAGGAGGCTAACTCACGAAGTTAGACTTACCAGTGGTATCCGCCGAGACTGACTGACCATAGGCCACACCAAACAGCTGTATACCTCCCCCCAGCATCTCCCGGAGACATCCTCCGCATTTTTCCGGTCACACCTCCTGCTGTCACGTGGCAGCCTGCTGTAATGTTATACGGTAGAATAAACATAGGCAAGCCTACCCACTCTGGGTAGGGTAATTTTGTCGGATGCCTACCCGAACACCACACTCCCTCAAGTGCATACAGTGCAAATAAGGTCAAAGCATAGAAATAAAATTTCACTTAGCTGCCTGTGTATGATCCTTTGCGACCGGGCTCTGCGTCGACCAGGAGTTGACTGTCATGATTTTCTCTCCGCGTTGTGAAGAGAAGAATATTTGGACTCCTTGAGAGGATCGAAACCAACTCTTCCCGGCCAATCTAGAGCTTAATCAACAGAGCGATCAGCCCATGATAAGAATACCATTATTTCAGCATTCATGGATATACATCATGTAATACACAATAAAACACATATATCCTAACCATGCATATATAACCTATATCTACATATATATACACATATAGATATAACCTATACGCAAGTGGATTGTCCCGACCTGTCAGGTCTCTAGTGACAGTAATGTGTTGCGAATGTGTATGACCATGTACTGACATGCCCCCGATGTGGATCTACCAGGAACGTTATGGTCGACAGAAACTTAGTAAATGTCGACAGCAAGGAATAGTAAGTGGACAAAAAATACTAATAACCACGGAACCCCAAGGGGTCTGAGGGAAGCATACAAATACAATTTTGATAACACTCCCCCCACATATGCCTATAAATATACATATATATACAGGTACAAGGCAATGACAGCCTAATAATTCTTTACCCAGGAAAAACCGTTGATGCCGACCGGGCATCCATAAACAACTGTATCTCCCCTATCGTGTTTACTGTTTAAGCACACAAACACCCATTTGCTAATACTTAACTTTCTGAATCAAGTACCGCCATGCGCCGGCGAAGCCGACAGTTATCCCCACAGCAGCTTATGACAGAGCCCTCACACCTGCCGACATATGTCGACTAACCAATAGTGGGTACAAACAGGGAAACAGTGAATTTATGTACTATAAGAGTGATTATGCGTCCATTATCAAACATAATGCTATATGACAACCATATAGCATTAAAACACTGTGCCCCCTCCCCCTTGGCGGGGATCTGAGGAAAATGGCGCTGACTCTATGAGGGCTAAGCTCCGCCCCTTCCCGGTGCGCGGAAGCCCGCTCCAACTTATATACATACATAACCTTAAAAAATTGAGCTGGGGGCTTATATACAGGGATTAGCCCCTGTATATACCCCTATATATACAAAACGCAGCCCAGGGCGCCACCCCCCCCCCCCCCCCGCGCCCCGCACCCACGGAAATCGTGGGTGTGTGGGAGCGATGGAGTGCAGCGCGGACGCTGCGGTGCCCTGGCGGGGTGAAGACACCCGGTGTCCGGGTATGTTCCCCCGCCCGGGATGATCCCAAAATTGCTGCCCAGGGCACTCCTCTTCCCCCCCCCCCCCCCCCCCCAGTGCCCTGCACCCATGGAGCCGGCGGCGGTGGGGAAATGGCGCGCCGTGCGCTACAACACGCTGGCGGGGGTCCGGGACACGGAGCCCCGGCACCGCCAGCTTAACACTACACAATCACCTGTAAAATGCTGCCCAGGGCGCTCCCCCCCAGCGCCCTGCACCCGTGAGAGCCGGCGGCGGGGAAGAAATGGTGCGTAGTGCGCTACAACCTGCTGGCGGGCGTCCGGGACACAGAGCTCCGGCACCGCCAGAGTGTCATAGATGACTGTAAAATGCCTGCCCAGGGTGCTCCCCCCCTGCGACTTGCACCCGTGGGAGCCGCCGGCGGGGAAGTAATGGCGCGCAGTTATATGGCGGCGGGGGTATGATACACAGTGCCAAGACACCGAAATGATTTTATGCCAGCCTTAAGAAGAAATCAGCAACCTGCTGCCCAGGGCGCTCCCCCCCCCCCCAGCGCCCTGTGAGTGCCATTGGTGTGTGGGAGCATGGAGCGCAGCGCGACCACTGTACCTCTGTTACTGAAGTCTTCTGCCGTCACTGGAGTCTTCTGTTCTTCACATACTCACCCAGCTTCTTTCTTCTGGCTTCTGTGAGGGGGGTGACGGCGTGGCTCCGGGAACAAGCAGCTAGGTGCACCAAGTGATCGAACCCTCTGGAGCTAATAGTGTCCAGTAGCCGAGAAGCAGAGCCTTTAAACTAAGAAGAAGTAGGTCCTGCTTCTCTCCCCTCAGTCCCACGATGCAGGGAGCCTGTAGCCAGCATGTCTCCCTGAAAATAAAAAACCTAACATAAAGTCTTTTAGAGAAACTCAGGAGAGCTCCCCTAGTGTGTGTCCCATCACTCCTGGGCACAAAATCTAACGGAGGTCTGGAGGAGAGGCATAGAGGGAGGAGCCGGTTTACACCCAGTTTAAGTCTTTATAGTGTGCCCAAGCTCCTGCGGATCCGTCTATACCCCATGGTCCTTTTGGAGTACCCAGCATCCTCTAGGACGTATGAGAAAAATATAATTTGAATTAGGTCTACAGTAGTTATTTTCAAGTAGAATTACAAGTAGAATGTCGTAGTGGCTTTATTTGTTATATTCAATTTATTATCCTATATTAAAATCCATTTTATTAACAGGAGATAATTTTAAGTGAAAGTCAATCCCACACAAAGCCTCATATACGCGATGGCTGTGCAGCAAGCCCGGTCACACCCACATAAAGCCTCAAACACACAGAGTGTATACTGGAGTGCATACATGCTTTCCTTCCTTCCTCAGAAGGGGTCCAACTCTGAAGGGGAAAACTTTTAGGAACCAGCTCAATTCTCTGTGACGAGTGAGATATGCCGGAACGGCAGATTGAAGCCATCAACATCGCAAGTTTCCCTCACACCCTAAAGAGGTATAGCCAAGCATCACTTGTCCGGCCCTTTTGAAGGGGTTGGAACTGGAAGTACGAACATACAGCCCTCTATCACTGCTTTAAACCACAAGAAACTCAGCAATGCACGACATTTTTAATATAATAAAATAAATAATCAGTGACGCATTTTAGTTACCATTTATTCTCTGTGGGAGAAGCCGGGAAAGGAGGTACAGATGACCGCTCTGGGGGCCGGGGCCTTCACAACATTAGGACCCACCCCCTGGTCTCTGTTAGAGAGGCGATGCCTGAAAGGCATACTTGCCTACTCTCCCGGAATGGCCGGGAGGCTCCCGAAAATCGGGTGACCCTCCCGGCCCCCCCGGAAGAGCAGGCAGGTCTCCCGATCTCAGGGGTCCTCTCGGGCGGTCCGGGCAGGAGATGACGCGATTCTTGTTGAATCGCGTCATCATAGCCACGCCGCCTGCTGTATAATGCCGGTAATAGCGGCATTACACAGCGGGGGCGTGGCATACACGACACGATTTCCGCCGCCACGCCCCGTCTCGCCCCCCTCTGGACGTAACCTCACTGCCCGCCCCCCTGCTGAGCCGACCTGGCTGCTCTCTCCCGCATAGAGCAGTCTAGAAGTCGGCAAGTATGCTGAAAGGTGCTGCTCAATATGACATGGACTCCCTACGAGTGAACACATGCTCCTTCACTACATTTCATTTATTGTAGTGCTGTACCCTTAAGTGTCACACATCCTCTCTTATTAATTCGCTATAAATGCACAAACTTGCCTGGAACCTTCGAAATACATACATTTTTCACTTGTCTATGGGCCTAATTCAGACCTAACCGCAGCAGCAAAATTATTCTCCAGTGGGCAAAACCATGTGCACTGCAGGTGGGGCAGATATAACATGTGCAGAGAGAGTTAGATTTGGGTGGGGAGTTGCGCAGAGAGAGTTAGATTTGGGTGGGGTGTGTTTAAACTGAAATCGAAATTGCAGTGTAAAAATAAAGCAGCCAGTATTTACCCTGCACAGAAACAATATAACCCACCCAAATCTAACTCTCCCTACACATGTTACATCTGCCCCACCTGAAGTGCACATGCTTTAGCCCATTAGAGAAAAATTTTGCTGCTGCATCAGGTCTGAATTAGGCCCTATGACACAGGTTCTTAAGCTCAGTCCTCAGGACTCCAAACAGTTCATGTTTTCCAGATCTCCTCACAGAATGACAAAATCAATTCGCTCCAAATGTGGATCTTTTAAAATGTGTCAGTGAGTAATGACTTCACATGTGCATCTGCTACCTGGAAAACGTGAACTGTTTGGGGCCCTGAGGACAGAGTTTATGATACAAACATAACCGTTCCTTTAAACATGATTCCAAACAATGGTCTACGAATTGAGACCAAAATACGTATGTGTAAACATAATATTTTGCCAAATTCAGTATAATATAGTAATTACATTTGCATGGATGTGATGATATTCCTAAGGTGGAGGTTGTGCATCTTGGCAAGCATCACAGACAAAAATAAATAAATAAATAAAATACCTAGAATAGAATACTTATATACAAGCATCAACTGTCCAAACAGGATCTACCGGCAGCAAAAATAATATTTGATGGTATATAAGTCCACAAAAAGTAAACTGTTTCGCAAAATTAAAAAAACAAACAAAAAAACAACAACATAATTTAATACATGCCCAACTGTCCAAAGTACAATTGGTCCAAATAATTTGGATAAACAACATTCTACTGTAGTAGAAAAATACAGCTATAACGATCCACATCGACTTGCACCTTAATGACGCTGTTAAATTAGCAATTATTTTGTAAGGCTCACAATATTATAGTAGCAGAAATCTTTAGGGCTTAAGAAAGCAAATATATTCATTTTCATCCAACTGTCATACTGTAGCCAACAAGGGTTTATGTCCAATAGGTGTCACTTTCAAATGTCAGGCACATAGCGCTGCTTCTTTACTTGTATTATAAACAACTTACATGGAAAAGTATATGAAAATATCACAAATGCAGCAAGGACAAAGCCAAATGTATTAACTACCCACAAAACTCTTCATCAGGTTACTGTATGTTTAGACCACAAGCCATTTCAAGATTGGGAGAGCTCTACACAACCAGAGACAGACTTTGTTGTTACCTTAGGCACCTTGCCATCCAGGATATCGGCGTAGCACATGAAATGATGCTATTACTGTGCCATTACAGTAGACTTCCTTGATATTTAACAGGCCTGCCTGTTTGCTCCACAAGTGAACAAGGACAATAAGTACATCTACCTATTGGCCAGGAGCCCAGACTGCTTACTAAGGGATAGATAGGATGTAGAAAAAGAGCAGATAAATGTTCAGTTCGATAAGACTATGGTCATATTCCAAGAGGGAATATTTTACGAATATAAAAAGCAGCAACTTTGTGGCAACATTTCACATACCAATTGAGCTTTGTGGCAGAACTCATCATTAATGTGCTGGTTCACCATTCAACTGAAAGGCATACTACAACTGTAATGGTAAATTCTGCATTTTGCCTCATTTATAAGTAAAACTGCACAGTGTCAATTTATTCTCCTGTGTGCTGAAGCTGGAGAATAATATGGTTAAAGCGATGGTAGGCTTGTTTCAAGTGGCACATATGCCACATGTCCATCCAATCTGGAGTCGGCACAACCGACGGGGACACCACTCATTTGCTCCACCTCCTCCTTGGAGAAGCCTTCCGTCTCAGACATGTCGACACGCACGTACCGACACCCCACACACACAGGGATTAACCTATAAGGGGACAAAACTCCAACCAGGCCCTAAGGAGAGACAGAGAGAGAGAATGCCAGCACACACCAGCGCTTAAAAACACTGGAAAAAATATGACCAGATAGCGCTTTTCTATATATAATGTACCAATTCCCAGTCACTGTGTCGCTAATGTGCCCCCCTCATCTTATTTCCAGCCTGTGAAGTTCAGCAGGGGAGAGACCAGGGAGCCAGCGTTTTCCTCATGCAGCTTCTGTGGAGAAAATGGCGCTGGTTAGTGCTGAGGATCAAGCCCCGCCCACCCGACGGCGGGCTTCGGTCCCAGTGATTTTTCAATTAAAATGGCGGGGGATCATAGATTTACTGCCTCTGCAGCCTAATCAATCTGCATGTGCCCAAATGTGAGGTTTATTGCTGCCCAGGGCGCCCCCCTGCGCCCTGCACCCTTCAGTGCTGCTCTGTGTGTGTGTGACTGGGAGCAATGGCGCGCAGCGGTAACCTCATGAAGATCTGATGTCTTCTGCCGCCTAAGATGTCTTCTGCCTTCTCATCCGGCTTCTATCTTCGGCATCTGTGAGGACGGCGGCGCGGCTCCGGGACGAACCCCAGGTGAGACCTGTGTTCCGACTCCCTCTGGAGCTAATGGTGTCCAGTAGCCTTAGAAGCAGTGCCCAACTTGACAAGCCAGCTCTGCTTCTCTCTCCTCGGTCCCACGATGCAGGGAGCCTGTTGCCAACAGGACTCCCTGAAAATAAAAAACCTAACAAAATTCTTCTTCAACAGAAAACTCTGGAGAGCTCTCTGCAGTGCACCCATTCTCCTCTGGGCACAAGATCTAATTGAGGTCTGGAGGAGGGGCATAGAGGGAGGAGCCAGTGCACACCCATAGTCATAGTTCTTTTTAGGTGCCCTATCTCCTGCGGAGCCCGTCTATACCCCATGGTCCTTACGGAGTCCCCAGCATCCTCTAGGACGTAAGAGAAAAGAGAATTGCATGATGAACATTTCTGGACAAATTTTACTGGCATAGAACAAATTCGTGAAGCAATGAAAAGTGTGGGGAAGTGAGACAGCAGAGAAGTTGCCCATTGCAACCAATCATGTGCTATGTATAATTTTATAGAATGCACTTGATGTTGCCTCAATACTGACTGGTTGCCATGGGCAATTTCTCCACAGGCTCCACTCTTTTCACTGCTTCATGAATAGACTACATTATTAGCCTTTACACTCTCCACTTCTTGACTCTCAAAGACTTAGTACACCTCCACCTTAATCTTTAAAACAACCCACGGAAGAGAGGGGGATGTAGTTATGTGTACGGTGGTAGGGAGACCACCAGTCACTATACAGACACCGGGATCCTGATAGACAGCCTGACAGTCAGCATGCCGACTGACAGAGACTATTCCCACTCGTGGGTATCCACGACACCCATAGAGTGGGAATAGAACCTTTGGTGAGCCAACGAGCCTGCTGCGTGGCGAGCGCAGTGAGCTTGCAAGAGGCTTTGTTATACTCGCCGGCAATCTAAATCTTGGGATCCTGTCGTCGGCATGGTGACCGGCTGGATCCCAAACGCCGGTCACCCGACCCTAACCCAAAGAGTGGATCATCAGTAATCATTAGAGAAAAATAAAAAAAGTTTTCTTGTCCAGCGTATTGGGAATTGCATACCTATAATAGTAGTTTCTGCTGGAGTTCAGGTATATGCACCAGAGTCTATGGGAGTTGTAGCAGCCACTACAAAACAATCTGTCCATGACACTTTCGAGTAACAAGGAGTTTCATTGTCTAAAGCAGTGGTTTCCAAACTTTTTTGAATCACGGCACCCTAGAATATCAGAATTTTTTTCACGGCACCCCTAGGCCAAAAATTTCTTATTGAGAAATTTAGAAAGAAATATTACATTAAGTAGATTGCATTTATATGTCATCCTTAGGGTCAGTTGTGCGGTGAAGGACAAGATTTGCTTCTGTTTGGCCAGATATTTTATGACTGGCAGCCACCAGCACTGGTTTTGCCTATTATATTGACCATGAATAATTTTAATTGGTCCTGGACCACCAACCCAGGGCACCCCTGCAAGTGTCCCGAGGCACCCCAGGGAGCCACGGCACACAGTTTGGGAACCTCTGATCTAAAGCATCAAATGACCGGGACTTCGTATCAGCCTTTGGGGCCAATTGATCCCCAGGGGGATAATTAAATTATCCCTGATAGCCAGCACTATCAGGGATTTGGTTTCACCTGGCCAGAGGCAGGAGAAACAAATTCCACAATAAATGCTGTCTTTTCATGTATGGGAAAACACAGGGACCGTAAACATATCCCAGATCCTGTGTTGTTTGCATGATCGAGGGTATATTTTACAACGCAAAAACGGGCATTGATTGAATTGCCCAATAAAACATTGGGTAAAAAAAATTGTCATAAAGGCCATATTCTCACCGAAAAATTTACTATGATCAATTGATTTTCTCATTGTGCTTTTTGAGGCCAGATGAAAATTGATCACTAAAGTAAAACGAGAGAAAATTGACCAGTGTTCACTCTAGGATTTTTTCAGGGCAGGGTGCTGATCACGGGGAGGGCACATTTTTCATTCGGGAGGGCACATTTTTCAGTTAGAAGGGCAAAATTAGGTACATACTATAATGCTTGGTCCTCCCATTCTGACTTGCCAAAGAACGGACAGTGCGCGCCGAAGGTGCGCTGCAAAAATTTAGGGGCGTTGTTTTTCGTGGGAAAGGGGCACGGCCACATAATAGTGGCAATTCACATTACACCACAGAGTAGTGCAGCTAATACACACTGCACCAGGTAGAACCTCCTATACACACTGCAACAGGTAGAGCACATTATACATATTGCGCCAGATAGAGCACACTCTACACTTTGCGCCAGGCAGAGCACGTTATACACAATGCACCAGATAGAGAGCACTGAGAAACATTGCACCAGGTAGAGATCACTGAGAAACACTGCACCAGGTAGAGAGCACGTTATACACATTGCACCAGGTAGAGAGCACTGAAAAACATTGCACCAGGTAGAGAGCACTGAAAAACATTGCACCAGGTAGAGAGCACATTATACACATTGCACCAGGTAGAGAGCACTGAGACACACTGCACCAGGTAGAGAGCACCGAGAAACTTTGCACCAGGTAGAGAGCACTGAGACACATTGCACCAGGTAGAGCGCACTGAGACACATTGCACCAGGTAGAGAGCACTGAGACACACTGCACCAGGTAGAGAGCACTGAGACACACTGCACCAGGTAGAGAGCACTGAGACACACTGCACCAGGTAGAGAGCACTGAGACACATTGCACCAGGTAGAGAGCACTAAGACACACTGAGCCAGGTAGAGAGCACTGAGACACACTGCACCAGGTAGAGAGCACTGAGACACACTGCACCAGGTAGAGAGTACTGAGACACACTGCACCAGGTAGAGAGCACTGAGACACACTGCACCAGGTAGGGCACATTTTTGATCTCTGCTTCTTTTGTGCCAATTTTACTTACTGGGGGCTGATGCTGCGGGAGTTGATCGCGCTGGTCCCCCCTCACACACAGCGGAGCTGGTTGAAAATGGCCACCACATTGATCCATGCACACAGAGGAGGGAGGGCTGAGTTTGCCTCGGCGGGAGAAGCAAACCCAGCCCTCCTTAGCTTACCAGATCCCCTTCAGCCAGCGCATCAGCGCGACAAGCCTAAGGCAGCTGCAGGGGGCAGTGACAGCGCGGCGGGACAGAGCGGCGGGGAGGAGCAGGGGGCAGTGACAGCGCGATGTGACAAAGCGGCGGGGAGGAGCAGGGGGCAGTGACAGCGCGATGTGACAGAGCGGCGGTGAGTAGGCAGTCCTTTAGTAATCAGCAGGGCGGGCACAAACGGGCAGGGCGCATTCTGCCACTCAAAAAAGGGGCAGGGCGCAGCGCCCCGTGAAAGTAGGCTAGAGTGAACACTAGACCACCTAGCTTGGCAGGGATTAAAGCATGGTACAGATTTAAAGTACACCAAGCTTTTGTGGTCAGTAAAGGCAGTAACTGGAATCAATACCCTCTCCAAAAGGTGTCTCCATTCCTCCTGAGTGTACTCTATCTTTAGTACTTTTATTTAAAAAAAAACACTGCAAGGATGTCCTTTTCTGACTATTTTTTGGCTGCTGCTATAACACAATATGAGGCATCCAATTCTAAGTAGAAAGGCTGTGTGGGATCGAACTTGTGTAAAAAGCTTTTTTATTTTATTTTTTAACTGACAAGTCATTTGTTCTTCATAGGAGAAAAAGAAAGAAGAAGGAGATTTAGTAGCTATGCAATATTTTGGGACCAGAGAAGTTGAAATAACATTCTCTGGTGATCCGTAGTTTATGCAAGTTGTGTAAATAAGCAGAAAAGTGGCTAGACCTTCTCAGGTAATACAGCCACTGAACCAAAATATATTAAACATTGCATATATCAAGAATGAAGTATTACAGTTGATATAATCACCTGTTCTTCTTGTGGATTAAAAATATGTGGACAATATCAAGAAACACATAAAAAGTCTGAATCCTGTAACATATGAATAATATTAAACATGCGGTAAAGAACCACAATATCACTCGTCATTTTAGTGCAATTTATGGTAGTAATATAGAGATTTTGCATTTTAAGGGTATAGAGCAGGGTTTCTCAAACTTAGACCTTGAGGCACCCCAACAGTCTAAGTTTGAAGGATATCTAGGTTTGCGCACAGATGGTATAATCAAACTGACTGAAGTGCTACTCAAGGGGTATGAGAGCACCCCATGTTTCGGTGTCTCTAAAGATATAAGTGTAATATAGTCAGTTAATATAAATGAAATGTGTAGACGACTAATGCGCTTTTTTTCTACGTGCTTCTCTTGGTTATATTTTCCTGTGCTTGTTGTTCGTATAATACATATCAACCACTGTAAGGGAGTATAAAAAAAATAAAAAAAATGAATATTTTGCCTATTATAGTTTCACTGTATTCAGCAATTATGAATGAATGAATGAATGAATGAATGAATGAATGAATGAATGAAATTCATTATGGTCTTTTTATGAAAGAATATGATAAATGTGTCTTTAGTGTGATACTGTGGGCAGTATTCAATGAAGTCGTAACTGCCGTCTAGTCGGGAAGACGGCAGTTTAGGTCGAATCAGGATTCAATGGGGCTGCCGTTTTTCAGACTTTGTTGGCAATTCAGACTTGTCGGAAAACACGTGGATCGGTGGACTATCCGCGGATCCACGCGTTTTGTCAGATTTGCAGACAAATCACACATGTTTTAGTCCCGTTCTCGACAATGTCAATCCGTCTTTATAAAAAAGTCGGATTTGCCTGCATTATTGAATACTGCATTGTCGGATCCCCTACGTCGGAGAGGATCCGACATGCATTGAAGAGACCCCTATGTATTCTCTAACAAATGTACAGTTGTAATGTGGGGCAGTACGGATGGTGTAATGGTTAGCATTACTGCCTCGCAGCACTGAGGTCATTGGTTCGATTCCCACCATGGCCCTAACTGTGCAGAGTTTGTATATTGCATATTCTCCCCGTACTTGCGTGGGTTTCCTCCGGGTACTCCGGTTTCCTCCCACAATCCAAAAATATACTGGTAGGTTAACTGGCTTTAATATGGGGGGAGGAAAGGGATGGGGGAAACTTGAGCACTGGTGGCAAGATATAATATACCGCTGAATGAATTGGAAAAACCACAATAGTTTGAAATTACGTCCTTCACTGAAGAGTACTATAACAATAACTCATGTGGAGGTGCACCCCTGAGAGTAAGCAATAGTGTACCAAAAAAGAAGAAAAGAAGAAAGAGAGACTCTCGTTTTCTGGGGGGCACTCATTGAAAGATATTACATAAAATATAATTTTTTTTGATTATCATTAAAAAAATGTTGCCACAAACCAAGACTAGGACATGAACATGTACACATAAATACCAGAATTCACAAAAAAAACAAAAAACCACGCCTAAATTTACGCGTGGTATGAACACACCGTGGGGAGATACACGTGACCTGGTCAGGGTCAATGTTATTGATCCTGACAATAGTTCCTGCAATAATAAGCATTGACAGTCCCCTAACAAGAGGAGACAAATTGTAGGATGATATAGTCGGCTGAAACAAGAAGCGGTAGCCCTATAGATAGATTTACCATAAATTTCAGCCTGTAGTAACAATAACAGTGTTGATTAGTATGTGTCCAAACTTCATAGCACATACAATCTCCCCATCGATTACATATCATATGTTCCCTTAGAGAGGTAGTAGCGAAATAATCTAATAATTATTCAAGATCTAGGATATAAATCTCCATAATATGAGTAAAAACTGATCCTGTAATTGTCTTAGTGCAAATACTATTGATTTTCTCAGTGCAGTGTACCAGTAAGCCTATTATTAGTAGAATTGGTAATTTCTTGGTAAAAAATGTCCACTATATATAACACCCTGATCCGCGTCTCAGGTATTGGCAGGTTATTGCTGATTGAATTTGTTGTCTGGGCAGAAATATCTAGTATGCCTCAAGAACACACTGTAGCAATAAATGTATCAATCTTGCTCCTCATATGTAACCATCATATTGATATTCAGAAATCAGTATAACAGGGTATACATCTAACATATCCTCTAATACGTGTATGTAAAAAGATGGCTTAAAGAGGTAAGGAGCATATGAATGAGCTGGTACAAATTGCAGAAAGGGGGAAGAAAAGGCACTCCTATCATTGATGCAGTGGGGTGGCTTCTGTTTACTGTGTGACATGCATTAATACAGTAAATGAGCGTGTCCCATCTGCACCTAAGGGTTGGAAACAGAGAATGCTTCTGCTTTTGAAAAGATCACCCTCGGGCACCCTGATGTAACAGCGCAGGGGGTCCTCTGAGTTCTCCTTATGACAATGAGAGAGCATCGAAAAAAGATTTAAGAAACATAGTATCAATAAGATGAAAATAAAGAGCACCAATCCCCTTTTGAATGTATGCTGCTTCCTTGCATATGTGTATACATTGATGCCAGGTGAGCGGTACCTTCCTTACACCTATAGTGCCTGGAAGAAAGTAGTTAGGTGACAGTGCTGGGACCCTAATGGTAGTAACGGTCCTGATGCCGCAAGGTATTGCAGGACCCGTTACCCACCATGCGGTCTCGCCGGCTGTCACTCGAAGTGAAAAGTACCCGAGAGTACGCGTGGATGTCAGGGTGTACGGCTCCGGCTGCACTGCACTGAGCCTCAGACAGCCGTTTCGCTTTCTGGCTTCCTCCGGGTACCAGCACTGTCACCTAACTACTTTCTTCCAGGCACTATAGGCGTAAGGAAGGTACCGCTCACCTGGCATCAATGTATACACATATGCAAGGAAGCAGCATACATTCAAAAGGGAATTGGTGCTCTTTATTTTCATCTTATTTATACTATGTTTCTTAAATCTTTTTTCGATGCTCTTTCATTGTCATAAGGAGAACTCAGAGGACCCCCTGCGCTGTTACATCAGGGTGCCCGAGGGTGATCTTTTCAAAAGCAGAAGCATTCTCTGTTTCCAACCCTTAGGTGCAGATGGGACACGCTCATTTACTGTATTAATGCATGTCACACAGTAAACAGAAGCCTCCTCACTGCATCAATGATAGGAGTGCCTTTTCTTCCCCTTTTCTGCAATTTGTACCAGCTCATTCAATGCTCCTTACCTCTTTAAGCCATCTTTTTACATACACGTATTAGAGGATATGTTAGATGTATACCCTGTTATACTGATTTCTGAATATCAATATGATGGTTACATATGAGGAGCAAGATTGATACATTTATTGCTACAGTGTGTTCTTGAGGCATACTAGATATTTCTGCCCAGACAACAAATTCAATCAGCAATAACCTGCCAATACCTGAGACGCGGATCAGAGTGTTATATATAGTGGACATTTTTTACCAAGAAATTACCAATTCTACTAATAATAGGCTTACTGGTACACTGCACTGAGAAAATCAATAGTATTTGCACTAAGACAATTACAGGGTCAGTTTTTACTCATATTATGGAGATTTATATCCTAGATCTTGAATAATTGTTAGATTATTTCGCTACTACCTCTCTAAGGGAACATATGATACGCAATCGATGGGGAGATTGTATGTGCTATGAAGTTTGGACACCTACTAATCAACAGTGTTATTGTTACTTATATTCTACGCCAGTAGCATCCATTACAACAGGCTGAAATTTATGGTAAATCTATCTATAGGGCTACCGCTTCTTGTTTCAGCCGACTATATTATCCTACAATTTGTCTCCTCTTGTTAGGGGACTGTCAATGCTTATTATTGCAGGAACTATTGTCCGGATCAATAACATTGACCCTGACCAGGTCACGTGTATCTCCCCACGGTGTGTTCATACCACGCGTAAATTTAGGCGTGGTTTTTTTGTTTTTTTTTGTTTTTTTGTGAATTCTGGCATTTATGTGTACATGTTCATGTCCTAGTCTTGGTTTGTGGCAACATTTTTTTTACGATAATCAATAAAAGTTATATTTTATGTACTATCTTTCAATGAGTGCCCCCCAAAAAACGAGTCTCTTTTTCTTCTTTTTAGGTTAACTGGCTTCCAACAAAAATTAACCCTAGCGTGAATGTGTCAGTGAGTACATGTGATAGGGAATATAGGGGGTCATTCAGAGTTGATCGTAGCAGTGCTAAATTTAGCACAGCTACGATCATCTTCCCTGACATGCGGGGGGACGCCCAGCACAGGGCTAGTCCCCCCCCCCGCACAAATACAAAAGCATCGCACAGCGGCGATGCCTTTGTATTTGAGGAGTAACTCCCGGTCAGCGCAGCTCCTGCGGCTGGCCGGGAGTTAATTGTCGCTACCACTGGCTGCGTGAGACGTCACGCAGCCGCCACGGCCCGCCCCCCTCCCAGCGACCGCCAGGCAACGAAAGCTGCCATGCGCAGTTCCAACCCGATCGCTGCGACAAACTGCAGCGAGCGATCGGGTCAGGATGACCCCATAGATTGTAAACTCCACTGGGGCAGGGACTGATGTGAATGGGCAAATATTCTCTGTAAAGCACTGCGGAATGTGTGCGCTATATAAATAAATGGTAATAAATAATAATGTACTATGAATTAAATGTAAGGATCAACAAAGTGATGTTTCAGGTATACTCGTATACTCTCAGAAATTTTTGTATGCTAACTTGAGGCAGTTGACACTCTCGTAGAATCTTATTTGTTAATCCTCCATGTTTTACCCTGCACTGGTCACAGTAAAGTTTATCCGACAATCTTTCTCTGGACAGTAATTCATGAAAAAAAGACGCATATTCTGCAACAGTCCTCACATGAAATGAAAGTTAAAACAGCAATCAGTTGCTTTTCACTTTACCTAGAGCAATTAAAATTTCTGTTTATCTAACCATAGCATGGTAATGTGCAAGAGAGCATACCAAAAAGGGGGGGGGGGAGAACAAGAAGAACAACAAGATTTTAATTACCTACCGGTAAATCCTTTTCTCGTAGTCCGTAGAAGATACTGGGGTCCATTTAGTACCATGGTGTATATAGACGGGTCCACTAGGAGCCATGGGCACTTTAAGAATTTGATAGTGTGGGCTGGCTCCTCCCACTATGCCCCTCCTACCAGACTCAGTCTAGGAAACTGTGCCCGAGGAGACGGACATAATTAGAGAGAAGGATAGATAAGGATAGTGGTGAGATTACGAACCAGCACACACAACTAGAGAAAAGCCAAGCTAACCAAACTGGAAACAGGAACAGCAATGGCTGAACCAACATTACTTAACCAAGTAACAGTGCAGGACGAACGAAGCACTGGGCGGGCACCCAGTATCCTCTAAGGACTACGAGAAAAGGATTTACCGGTAGGTAATTAAAATCCTATTTTCTCTTACGTCCTAGAGGATACTGGGGTTTATTTAGTACCATGGGGATGTACCATAGCTCCCAAACTGGGTGGGAGAGTGCCGAGGTTCCTGCAGAACTGATTGGCCTCTGAGGACCTTCAGTTTGGTCAAAGTATTGAAGATGTAGAACTTAGCAAACGTGTTCGACCCTGACCAAGTAGCCGCTCGGCAAAGTTGTAAAGCAGAGACCCCCGCGAGCAGCCACCAAGGAAGAACCCACCGACCTAGTAGAGTGGGCCTGTACAGATTCTGGACATGGCAAACTTGCCATGGAATAAGCATGCTGGAAAGTAAGTCTGATCCAGCGTGCAATAGTCTGCTTTGAAGCAGGACACCCAATCTTATTGGGATCATAAAAAAACAAAAACAGCGAGTCCGTCTTTCTGTGACGAGCAGTTCTCTTCACATAAACCTTCAAAGCCCTCACAACATCCAAAGACTTTTAAGTAGCAGAGGTGTCGGCGATAACCGGAACCACAAAAGGTTGGTTGATGTGAAATGCGGACACCACTTTAAGAAAAAAATTGCTGATGAGTTCTGAGTTCAGCTCTGTCCTAATGGAAAATTAAATAGGGACTTTTGTGAGACAAAGCCCCCAGCACAGACACACGTCTTGTTGAAGCCAAAGCCAACAGTGTGACGGTCTTCCACGTAAGATATTTTACGTCCACCTCCTGTAACTGTTCAAACCAATCCGAATGGAGGAACTGCAGCACCACATTGAGATCCCAAGGTGCCGTGGGAGGCACAAAGGGAGGTTGAATGTGCAGAACACCTTTCAAGAACATCTGGACCTCAGGGAGAAAAGCCAATTGTTTCTGAAAGAAAATGGCCAAGGCCGAAATCTGGACTTTTATGGAGCCCAGACGTAGGCCCACATCCACACCCGACTGCAGAAAAAGCAGGAAACGTCCCAGATGAAATTCCACCGCAGAATATTTTCTGCTCTCACACCAAGAGATGCATTACCTCCAAATACGGTGGTAATGTTTAGACGTTACACCCTTCCTGGCTTGGATCATAGTCAGGATGACCTTGTCAGGGATATCTATCCTGGCTAGAATCAGCCGTTCAACTTCCATGCTGTCAAACGTAGCCGCGGTAAGTCCTGATAGACGAACGGGCCCTGTTACAGAAGATCCTCGCGAAGAGGTATAGGCCACGGATCTTTGAGAAGCATCTCCAGAAGGTTCGCGTACCAGGCCCTTCTTGGCCAGTCTGGAGCAATGAGTATTGCTTGAACCTTTGCCCTTTTTATTAGTTTTAGAATTCTTGGGATCAGAGGAAGTGGAGGAAACACGTACACCATCAGATAGACCCATGGAGTCGTCAGAGTGTCTACTGCTACTGCATGTGAGGCTCTCGACCTGGAACAATACCGCCTGAGCTTCATGTTGAGACGAGAGGCCATCATGTCGATCTGTGGATATCCCCATCGACTTGTCAAGCACCTGAACACTTCCAGGTGAAGGCCCCACTCCCCCGGGTGCAGGTCGTGTCTGCTGAGGAAGTCTGCTTCCCAGTTGTCTACTCCCGGAATGAAGACCGCTGACAACGCCACAGCATTTCTCTCTGCTCAGAGGAGAATTTTTTACACCTCTGACATTGCTGCTCTGCTTTTCGTTCTGCCCTGTCAGTTTATGTACGTTACTGCCATCACATTGTCCGACTGTACCTGAATGGCCCGATCTTGAAGATGTGAGGCCTGCAGAAGGGCGTTGTATATGGCCCGGAGTTCCAGAATGTTGATTGGAAGGACGACTTCCTGACTGGACCATCTTCCTTGAAACTGCAACCCCTGAGTGACTGCTCCAAACCTCTGATGCTTGCGTCTGTGGTTCCAGAATCCAGTTCTGAATTCCGGATCTCCGACCCTCGACGAGGTGAGAAGTCTGTAGCCACCACAGAAGGGAGATCCTGGCTTATGGCGACAGACTGATCCTCTGGTGCATGTGAAGATACGATCCGTACCATTTGTCTAACAGATCGAGCTGGAAGGGTCTTGTGTGAAACCTTCCATACTGAAGAACCTTGTAAGAGGCCACCATTTTCCCCAGAAGGCGAATGCATAGATGCACAGATATCCGGGTTGGCTTCAGGACATCCCGAACCATCAACTGGATTACAAATGCCTTTTCCAATGGAAGGAACACCTTCTGCGACTCCATATCTAGTATCATTCCCAAGAATGGGAGCCTCCGTGTTGGCTCTAGGTGAGACTTTGGAAGGTTCAGAATCCACCCAGGATCCTGGAGAAGTTTGGTTGAGAGCGCAATGCAGTCCAGCAATCTTTCCCTGGACAGTGCTTTTATCAGTAGATCGTCCAGGTACGGAATTATGTTAATTCCCCGTTTGTGGAGAAAGATCATCATCTCTGCCATCACCTTGGTGAACACCCTTGGTGCCGTGGAGAGACCAAATGGCAGGGCCTGGAATTGGTAGTGCCAGTCCTGCAGTGCAAACCGCAGATAAGCCTGATGAGGCAGCCAGATCAGAATGTGAAGGTACGCATCCTTTCATATCCAGAGACACTAGGAATTCCCCTTCCTCTAGACCTGAGATCACCATTCTCAGAGACTCCATCTTGAACTTGAACGCTCTTAAGTACGGGTTTAAAGACTTGAGGTTCAAAATTGGTCTTACCAAAACCGTCCGGTTTCAGTACTACAATCAAGTTGGAATAGTACTCAGAGTCTGTACCAGTTTTTGGATGGCATGTTGTAAAGTTATACTTGCCTCTTGTGAAACTGGCAAGCCAGATTTGAAGAATCTGTGAGGTGGGAGCTCGTGGAACTCTAGTCTGTAGCCCTGGGAAATAAGATTTCTGACCCAGGGATCCCGGCACGAATTTGACCAGATTTGACTGAAGAATTGTAGGCGTGCCTGACAGACTTCCAGGCATTGCGGTCCACCGTCATGCTGAAGTCTTTGAGGAAATAGAGCCTGAGCTCTGCTCCTGAGCACCTGTTGTTGCTGGTTTGCGTGGTTTACCTCTTGCGCAGCTGGAGGACATAGACGCACCTCTGAATTTGCCTTTGAACTTGGCCATCCGAAAGGACTGCAGCTGAGAAGCTGAAGATTTCTTGGTTGGGGGGGCTGCGGAAGGAAGATATGTAGACTTACCCGCAGTAGCTGTGGAGATCCATTTGTCTAATTCATCTCCAAACAAGGCCTCACCTGTAAATGGTAGGCCTTCCACGCCTTTCCTGGAGTGCGCCTCAGCAGTCCACTGGCGTAGCCACAAGCCCCTGCGTGCCAACACTGCCATAGCTGTGGTGCGTGCGTTAAGCACGCCTATTTCCTTTATGGCTTCTACCATAGAGTTTGCAGAGTCCTGAATATGCTGCAGGAGTAAAACATCCCCCCTAGATAAGGAATCTAACCCCTTAATTAGGTCACCTGACCATCTAGGAATGGCTTTAGCGATCCACGCACATGCAATAGTGGGTCTCTGGGCCACCCCAACAGCTGTGTATAATGATTTGAGTGTAGTCTCAATTTTACGATCAGCCGTGTCTTTCAGGGAGGCTGCACAAGGAACAGGCAATACAATTTTTCGTGACAGCCTAGAGACTGATGCGTCCACTATTGGTGGATTTTCCCATTTTTCCTATCCTCCAGAGGAAAAGGAAAAGATGAGAGCAACCTTTTAGGGATCTGAAACTTATCAGGATTGACCCATGGTTCTTCAAACAGGGTATTCAATTCCTTTAACACAGGAATAGTGACTGAGGACTTCTTTTTTACATTACAATTAGATTCCTCACACTCAACTGACACCTTATCAGGAATATGCAGAAAATCTCTGATAGCCTCTATAAGAGCCTCTATTCCCTGTGACTGCATCCCCCCCTCTGAGTCCACCTCTCCCTCCTCCATGTCTGACCCATCAGCGTCAGACTGCATACTATGGGCCAGAGATTGCTTTTGCGGACAAATGGGAGGGGACTGAACCGCTGTTTTGGGGACAGAGTCTGTTCATAAACTCATCCACAGTCTGCTTTAAGTCTTGCCTCTCATTCTATGTGTTGCATTCATAGAATGCATTGCATTCTATGCTTAGACTTCGGTCCCATCGCCATGATATCTCATTATGGTATGCGATTATTCCAAAATACGGAAAAATCCGATATCCAAAATACTTCTGGTCACAAGCGTTTTGGATAAGGGATACTCAACCTGTATGTTATGAGCAAGGTAAGTAGTTCTCTTGGTGAAAAATTAAATCCATTTTACTGCCGTTTATACAGGAATTCTAATTTCCCACTAATTTTGGTTGAAAACTTAGACATAGGGCCTCTGGTGTTGGATGAATTGTCTGTCAGACAATGCTTTGCCAGTGGCAGATGGGAATCATGGGATGGTTATCAAATATTGTTCTGAGCAGATAGCTGAAATTTTTACTACGATTCTAACCTTTCACTTGCCCAGTGTGTTGTGCCAAAATGTTTTAAATAGACAGGAATTGTTCTTGTTCCTAAAAATGGTAAGGCTTGTGAGCCAAATGACTAATCGCCCAATCATCCCTTATAATGAAGGCCTTTGAAAGGTTAGTGATGGTTTATATAAAAGGAAAGTAATCATGATAACGTAGACCCCTTTCAATTCACATATAGGGCCAATAGACTGATGGATGATGCTGCCCTTACTTTGCTTCACCAGGTTCTTACCAACTTGGAGAATAAAGATTTCTTTGTAAGAAGTTTATTTGTGGACTATAGTTGTCTCAACTGGGTTTGAATACTCTGGTTTGCAAATGGTCCTAGATTTTCTAACAAATAGGCCTCAGGCTGTCAGAATGCACAAGTGCCTAACGAGCAAGATTGTAATTAGTACAGGAGTACCGCAGGGATGTGTGTTGAGCCTCCTGTTATACTCCTTGTTTACGTAAGATTGTGTTTTCAGCCCCGACTCTGTCCATGCAATCAAATTCATGGACAACATCCCTATTATAGGTCAAATTAACAATAATGATTAGACCAAATACAGACCTGAAGTATCTAGGTTGGAAACATTCTTGACCGTCACCTTTTTTTTATTTTATTTTTTTCAAATGTACTAACACTAAATACATTATTGCAGATTTTAGAAAATCAAACAAGCAGGTTTATTGCCCATTAGTCCTGAATGGTCAGAATGTGGAGGTTGTAGAGTTTTAATTTTTAGGTATTAACATTACTAAGGATCTGTCACGGAGTGTCCATACTCACAAAGTATAATTAAAAAGGCACAGTAGAGTTTGTTGTGGGGATTTTTTTAAAGGAAAAAATTTTTTATACTTGTATTATTGAAAATATTTTAACGTACAGAATTGTGTTGTTTGGAAACTGCTCGGCTGCGGAGAGGGTTGAAAAAACAGCAGGTAGAGTGATTGGTGTACGCTTACCTAGTATCCTGGATGTATATGAAAATAAGGCTTTTTACTAAAGTGAAAACTAATTTTGGAAGATTTGTCTCACCCAAGCCATGGAGTGTTTTCTATTCTGCCTTCAAATAGGCGATACAGGTCAATATGATGTCGAAGTAATCTGTTGAAAGAAGTTTTTTAGGATTACTGGAAGGGCTGACCGGTGGCCTCTTCGTCTCCATCTTACAAGGGTACCAGCACAGCAGCCGCTCCTGCAGGTTCCTGCCCACCTATACTCTCGGTGGGGGGCCAGCTAAGTTGGCCGCAGCCGTGGGGGGATGCCATGCCTTCCTGGGGGTACCTTCAGCCCCACTATTTGCGAACATGTTGCAGTGCACTGGCAGGACGCCTCCCCGTTCGCCAGTGGCTGATGCTGTATGATCGGGGCCCGTCGTCACTCAGGGGGGTTTCCTATCGCCTCTGCCATGTCTGTGGAGCGTGTCAACATTGCCTTCTCCAGGTACTGCAGCCGCGCCGTGACTAGGCTGGGGCACCTCGTCTACACTCTATTGAGGAAGGGGGCCCTACACAAACAGAAAGCACTAGTGGCGAGTATTACATCTCAGATGCAAGAGAGGGGGGGTGAAAACTCCTCCCTCCGGCAAACCCCTCTGGACCCCCACAGCACATCAGTCTAGTGTGGATGCGGTCTCTCACCCCCCGCTGGCTTACTGGGCATGCGCGAGATCTCCTATGCAGCTTGGAGCCGGCAGACGCCACAGCCATTCACCACAGCTGCCCAAGCTGTGGTAAATGGGAGGAGACACCTGCAGCTGCTGAAATCGATAGCTGCAGATGTTGGAAGTCAGTGCTACTGAGCATTCAAACAGTGGCCTGCATATCAGCGTGCTATCTTGTAGATGGCAGCGCCGATATAGACAGGGGAACATAGCACCCCTGTCATTTAGCACACTTCCCCCAGTGTCATACATGGGGGAGAACGGGTATCAGCACACATAACGGCACTGACACCGCTTCTCCCACATAAAGACATATAATATACCAACCCCTTTATCATATTGGATAATATTTAATGAACCGTTTTATTTAGAATAATCAACAAAATGCTAAAGGTCATATAATGCTTTGCAATTTATTTCTTGATTGCTTTCCAATCATTGGGCTCGATTCAATTCAGTGTGGAATGACTAGTGCCGGGAATTAGCTCCTGGTGCTATTCAATTCAACATGCTGTCATGTCGGAGAAGGCCGGTTCTTGCAACCTAAACAGGGTGTTTTGTCGCGAGAACCAGCATTTTCCAACTAAAGCGCCCGACACGATGCGGTTACCATAAAGCTAAGGGCAGAAATCAGCATTGTGCCACCACTTTTGTCCAGTTATCCCTCTGGGAGTGCAAGAAGAAAACCTCTTGAATTGAATAGCACCGGGAGCTAATTACTGGTGCTATTCAATCCGCTCAGAATTTATTCTAGCCCAATGCTTTCTCTGCTCATGTCTCCATGCTAAAGCTCATGTTTAGTAAATATCATACAATATAAAATATAATGCAGTGGCAGTTTTGCCTTCTGTGAACAGTATCATTGTGAATTACACTTTAGTTACTGAATGGCAGAGCTGTTCTTTGACAAAAGCAACCTTGCTTCTAATAGCCAGAGCAAGAATACTGCCTCTTTAGGGAGCGTGTATGCAATGTCAACCCATAACCCTTGATATTTATGATCCATTCCAATCAGGATTCAGGAGAAGACATAGCACTGAAACAGCCCTGGTGTGTGTGTTAAATGATCCTCTGATGGCAAGAGACAGAGGTGAATGTTGACTATTAATCCTTCTGGATCTCTCTGCTGCATTTGATACCGTGGACCATGGGCTTCTGATTGAGCGACGGATACATTTTTGTGGACTGGATGGCACAGTCCTAAGCTGGTTCAAATAATTTCTCACAGGCAGGTCACAGAGAGTATCATCTGGAGTATACTCATCACCATCAGTGTCAATGCCATGTGGTGTCCCACAAGGTTCTATACTATCTCCCATGCTTTTTGCAGTATACATGCTCCCGCTGGGTGAAATAATCAGGCGCCATGGGCTGGTCTACCACTGCTATGCAGATGATACACAACTGTACTTGCCTTTGCTCCGGGCACTGATAACCCAATAGCAACCCTAAATGGCTGTCTAGCTGAGCTCCAGGAGTGCATGAGTGACAGTTGGCTGCGACTGACAGATAAAACAGAGGTACTTATGATATGACCGCAACATCAAAAGGACAAGACTGCAGCATAGCCAACCAACTGGACTTGCACTCGGGGATTCAGAATCTTGGCGTTGTCCTGGATGGTGGCTTGACACTTAAACATCAGATATCAGCAACAATCAAATACTCATTCTTTCACCTGAGGAACATAGCCAGAATCAAGCACTTAATTCCCTCAGATGATCTGCCAAAAGTCATACATGCATTTGTATCATCTCGATTAGACTACTGTAATGCCCTCTACCTTGGTCTTCCAGCAAAAGAATTGCACCGCTTACAGCTGGTGCAAAACACAGCTGCCAGGCTGTTAACCGACCAGCCCCATTCTAGCCACATAACACCCATACTCTACTCCCTTCACTGGCTGCCTGTAAGATGGCGAATCATCTTCAAGATTGGCTTACAGAGTTTCAAAGCACTACATGACAGGGCCCAAGGTACCTGAAGCAGCTCCTGACCCCATACTGCCCCACTCGATTACTGCGATCTGTAGATGAAGGACTTTTAGTAGTACCTAGAATCTCCCGTAATTCATCTGGGGGTCGAGCTTTTAATCATGCGGCTCAGACTCTATGGAACTCACTTCCCCACACAGTGCGAGAGGCCCCAACTAAAGAATCCTTCAAAAAGTAGACTCAATACTTTCCCGTTTACTCAAGCATTTCCATAATGTCCCTTTAGTATCTTCATGCTTCTGTATTTTATGAAAAGCTTTTCTGTACTTCAATATTTTCTGCACTATATTATGCTATGTATCGGTTAAGCCTATTGAGTCCTATTGGAGAAAGAGCGCTGTATAAAATAAAAATTATTATTATTATTATTATTAGCACTTGGGCTTAAGCTATAGGACACATTTTACGCTGGGAGCCAACACAAGAATTCAGCCAATGGGAGAAGCCGGGAGATCAGCACGTGGTTGCCAAAATTTCAAAATAGTTCTTAAGGACACTCTGCAGCTAAGCCAGTGCATACAGTACATCATGCGTGATCCATGAGGACTTTGAAGCGCCACAATCTCCATATCATGTTTAGCATGTGACCAGGGACTACTCATTAACATCAAGGACAAGCAGTGGAAATTAGACAGAATAGGCAGCTAAGCTCTGGCAGGTAAGAATACATAAATAGCAAGGGAACAGGTGTCCACACCAAAAATATATTAAAGTTTAAGGGCATGTATCCCGTCTATGAAAGCAGCAATCCTTTATAGAGTGGAACTGGGTAAAAAATTTTCATTAAGAATCCTAAAAGTGTAATATAGACGGGCCGATGTGGGAGAGATGTGTGCGATTTTCAGCGAGATGTGTGCTGAGCGTGCGGGGGGAGACGGGGGCGCTCATTCCACCCGGCGGGCCAATCTAGCACAAGCGATAGCGGCTATCGCTGTAGGGGGTAAACACGGAGCGATAATGCTTAAATTCTAAGCAATCTAGTCAGATTGCTTAGAATATCGCTCCGTGAGTAGCCCCCTTAAGGTGATTTGAAAAATGGGGCAGAAATGATGCAGACGCCTTGATATAAGAAGCCTTGCAGTGTGATAGAGGAGAAAT
This sequence comes from Pseudophryne corroboree, assembly GCF_028390025.1. Taxonomy (NCBI): domain Eukaryota; kingdom Metazoa; phylum Chordata; class Amphibia; order Anura; family Myobatrachidae; genus Pseudophryne; species Pseudophryne corroboree. The sequence continues at coordinate 412,120,320 of NC_086445.1, read as the reverse complement.
TGCCCTCATCTAACTACTTCATAGACTGTGGTAGATAAAACAAGATTTTAAACCTACCGGTAAATCTTTTTCTCCTAGTCCATAGAGGATGCTGGGGACTCCGTAAGGACCATGGGGTATAGACGGCTCCGCAGGAGACATGGGAACTGTAAAGCTTTAGAATGGGTGTGCACTGGCTCCTCCCTCTATCCCCCTCCTCCAGACCTCAGTTAGGACTGTGCCCAGAGGAGACTGACAGTACAGGGAAAAGGATTTTGTTATCTAAGGGCGAGATACACACCAGCCCACACCATACACACTGTACAACATGGTATACTATAACCAGTTAACAGCATGAACAAAACGGCATCAGCCAGAGGCCGATCTCAACTGTAACTTAACCCTTAAGTATGCAATAACTATATACCAGTCTTGCAGAAAAATTCCGCACTGGGACGGGCGCCCAGCATCCTCTACGGGGGTTTGGGACTCCAGGTCGACAACAAAAAGGTCGACACACCTTAGGTCTACGCCAATTGGTCGACACACCTTAGGTCGACATGGACAAAAGGTCGACATGGACAAAAGGTCGACATGTTTTTTTGGTGTTGTTTTCTTCGTAGAGTGACCGGGAACCCCAATTAGTGCACCGCGTCCCCTCGCATGGCTCGCTTTGCTCGCCATGCTTCGGCCATGATGCCTTCGCTCCGCTCCGCTTGGCACAGATTACCGTTCCAATCGTAGTCCACGTGGATCGTTAAGTATGAAAAGGTTCCAGAAAAGAAAAAAAAGAAAAATTGAAAAACTCATGTCGACTTTTCCATGTCGACCTTGTTCCTGTCGACCAATTGGCGTCGACCTAAGGTGTGTCGACCTTTTTGTTGTCGACCTAGAGTCCGGATACCCTCTACGGACTAGGAGAAAAAGATTTACCGGTAGGTTTAAAATCTTATTTTCTCTTACGTCCTAGAGGATGCTGGGGACTCCGTAAGGACCATGGGGTTTATACCAAAGCTCCAGAACGGGCGGGAGAGTGCGGATGACTCTGCAGCACCGACTAAGCAAACACGAGGTCCTCATCAACCAGGGTATCAAACTTGTAGAACTGAGCAAAACTGTTTGACCCCGACAGAGTAGCTGCTCGGCAAAGCTGTAATGCCGAGACGCCTCGGGCAGCCGCCCAAGAAGAGCCCACCTTCCTAGTGGAATGGGCCTTTACTGAATTTTGTATCGGCAATCCAGCCGTAGAATGATCCTGCTGAATCGTGTTACAGATCCAGCGAGCAAAGGTCTGTTTAGATGCAGAAGTGCCAACCTTGTTGGCTGCATACAGGACAAACAGTGCCTCTGTTTTCCTAACCCTAGCCGTTCTGGCTAAATGAATCATTAAGGCCCTGACTACATCAAGGGACTTGGAATTCCCCAAGACCCCCGTAGCCACAGGCTCCACAAAAGGTTGTTTCATATGAAATGACGAAACCACTTTAGGCAGAAATTGAGGACGAGTTCTCAACTCCGCTAGATCCGCATGGAAAATCAGATAGAGGCACTTGTACGACAAGTCTGTCAATTTGGACACATGCCTCGCAGATGCCAAGGCCAATAGCAAGAGCCCTTTCCAAGCGAGAAACTTCAATTCAACCGTTTGAAGCGGTTCAAACCAGTATGACTCAAGGAACCGTAACACCACGTTAAGGCCCCATGGTGCCACTGGGGGCACAAAAGGAGGTTGGATGTGCAACACTCCTTCTACAAAAGTCTGGACTTCTGTGAGAGAAGCCAATTCCTTCTGAAAGAATATGGATAAGGCAGAGAACTGCACCTTAATGGAGCCCAACTATAGGCCCATATCCACACCTGACTGTAGAAAAATAAGAATTTACTTACCGATAATTCTATTTCTCGTAGTCCGTAGTGGATGCTGGGGACTCCGTCAGGACCATGGGGAATAGCGGCTCCGCAGGAGACAGGGCACAAAAGTAAAAGCTTTAGGATCAGGTGGTGTGCACTGGCTCCTCCCCCTATGACCCTCCTCCAAGCCTCAGTTAGGATACTGTGCCCGGACGAGCGTACACAATAAGGAAGGATTTTTAATCCCGGGTAAGACTCATACCAGCCACACCAATCACACTGTACAACCTGTGATCTGAACCCAGTTAACAGCATGATAACAGCGGAGCCTCTGAAAAGATGGCTCACAACAATAATAACCCGATTTTTGTAACAATAACTATGTACAAGTATTGCAGACAATCCGCACTTGGGATGGGCGCCCAGCATCCACTACGGACTACGAGAAATAGAATTATCGGTAAGTAAATTCTTATTTTCTCTGACGTCCTAAGTGGATGCTGGGGACTCCGTCAGGACCATGGGGATTATACCAAAGCTCCCAAACGGGCGGGAGAGTGCGGATGACTCTGCAGCACCGAGTGAGAGAACTCCAGGTCCTCCTCAGCCAGGGTGTGTCCCTGACCAAGTAGCAGCTCGGCAAAGTTGTAAAGCCGAGACCCCTCGGGCAGCCGCCCAAGATGAGCCCACCTTCCTTGTGGAATGGGCATTTACATATTTTGGCTGTGGCAGACCTGCCACAGAATGTGCAAGCTGAATTGTACTACACATCCAACTAGCAATCGTTTGCTTAGAAGCAAGAGCACCCAGTTTGTTGGGTGCATACAGGATAACAGCAAGTCAGTTTTCCTGACTCCAGCCGTCCTGGAAACCTATATTTTCAGGGCCCTGACAACATCTAGCAACTTGGAGTCCTCCAAGTCCCTAATAGCCGCAGGTACCACAATAAGCTGGTTCAGGTGAAACGCTGACACCACCTTAGGGAGAAACTGGGGTTGAGTCCGCAGCTCTGCACTGTCCGAATGGACAATCAGATATGGGCTTTTGTGAGACAAAGCCGCCAATTCTGACACTCGCCTGGCCGAGGCCAAGGCCAAGGCCAACATCATGGTCACTTTCCATGTGAGATATTTCAAATCCACAGATTTGAGCGGTTTAAACCAATGTGATTTGAGGAATCCCAGAACTACGTTGAGATCCCACAGTGCCACTGGAGGCACAAAAGGGGGTTGTATATGCAGTACTCCCTTGACAAACTTCTGGACTTCAGGAACTGAAGCCAATTCTTTCTGGAAGAAAATCGACAGGGCCGAAATTTGAACCTTAATGGACCCCAATTTGAGGCCCATAGACACTCCTGTTTGCAGGAAATGCAGGAATCGACCGAGTTGAAATTTCTTCGTGGGGCCTTCCTGGCCTCACACCACGCAACATATTTTCGCCACATGTGGTGATAATGTTGTGCGGTCACCTCCTTCCTGGCTTTGACCAGGGTAGGAATGACCTCTTCCGGAATGCCTTTTTCCCTTAGGATCCGGCGTTCAACCGCCATGCCGTCAAACGCAGCCGCGGTAAGTCTTGGAACAGACATGGTACTTGCTGAAGCAAGTCCCTTCTTAGCGGCAGAGGCCATGAGTCCTCTGTGAGCATCTCTTGAAGTTCCGGGTACCAAGTCCTTCTTGGCCAATCCGGAGCCACGAGTATAGTTCTTACTCCTCTACGTCTTATAATTCTCAGTACCTTAGGTATGAGAAGCAGAGGAGGGAACACATACACCGACTGGTACACCCACGGTGTTACCAGAACGTCCACAGCTATTGCCTGAGGGTCTCTTGACCTGGCGCAATACCTGTCCAGTTTTTTGTTCAGGCGGGACGCCATCATGTCCACCTTTGGTCTTTCCCAACGGTTCACAATCATGTGGAAGACTTCCCGATGAAGTCCCCACTCTCCCGGGTGGAGGTCGTGCTGAGGAAGTCTGCTTCCCAGTTGTCCACTCCCGGAATGAACACTGCTGACAGTGCTATCACATGATTTTCCGCCCAGCGAAGAATCCTTGCAGTTTCTGCCATTGCCCTCCTGCTTCTTGTGCCGCCCTGTCTGTTTACGTGGGCGACTGCCGTGATGTTGTCCCACTGGATCAATACCGGCTGACCTTGAAGCAGAGGTCTTGCTAAGCTTAGAGCATTGTAAATTGTTCTTAGCTCCAGTATATTTATGTGGAGAGAAGTCTCCAGACTTGATCACACTCCCTGGAAATTTTTTCCTTGTGTGACTGCTCCCCAGCCTTTCAGGCTGGCATCCGTGGTCACCAGGACCCAGTCCTGAATGCCGAATCTGTGGCCCTTTAGTAGATGAGCACTCTGCAGCCACCACAGAAGAGACACCCTTGTCCTTGGAGACAGGGTTATCCGCTGATGCATCTGAAGATGCGATCCGGACCATTTTCCCAGCAGATCCCACTGAAAAGTTCTTGCGTGGAATCTGCCGAATGGAATCGCTTCGTAAGAAGCCACCATTTTTCCCAGGACCCTTGTGCATTGATGCACTGACACTTGGCCTGGTTTTAGGAGGTTCCTGACTAGCTCGGATAACTCCCTGGCTTTCTCTTCCGGGAGAAACACCTTTTTCTGGACTGTGTCCAGAATCATCCCTAGGAACAGCAGACGTGTCGTCGGAGACAGCTGCGATTTTGGAATATTTAGAATCCACCCGTGCTGTCGTAGAACTACTTGAGATAGTGCTACTCCGACCTCCAACTGTTCTCTGGACCTTGCCCTTATCAGGACATCGTCCAAGTAAGGGATAATTAAGACGCCTTTTCTTTGAAGAAGAATCATCATTTCGGCCATTACCTTGGTAAAGACCCGGGATGCCGTGGACAATCCAAACGGCAGCGTCTGAAACTGATAGTGACAGTTTTGTACCACGAACCTGAGGTACCCTTGGTGAGAAGGGCAAATTGGGACATGGAGGTAAGCATCCTTGATGTCCAGGGACACATATAGTCCCCTTCTTTCTGGTTCGCTATCACTGCTCTGAGTGACTCCATCTTGATTTGAACCTTTGTATGTAAGTATTCAAATATTTCAGATTTAGAATAGGTCTCACCGAGCCGTCTGGCTTCAGTACCACAATATAGTGTGGAATAATACCCCTTTCCTTGTTGTAGGAGGGGTACTTTGATTATCACCTGCTGGGAATACAGCTTGTGAATTGTTTCCAATACTGCCTCCCTGTCGGAGGGAGACGTTGGTAAAGCAACTTCAGGAACCTGCGAGGGGGAGACGTCTCGAATTTCCAATCTGTACCCCTGGGATACTACTTGTAGGATCCAGGGGTCCACTTGCGAGTAAGCCCACTGCGTGCTGAAACTCTTGAGACGACCCCCCACCGCACCTGTTTGTACGGCCCCAGCGTCATGCTGAGGACTTGGCAGAAGCGGTGGAAGGCTTCTGTTCCTGGGAATGGGCTGCCTGCTGCAGTCTTCTTCCCTTATGGGGACGAAAGGACTGAGGCTGAAAAGACGATGTCTTTTTCTGCTGAGATGTGACTTGGGGTAAAAAGGTGGATTTTCCAGCTGTTGCCGTGGCCACCAGATCCGATGGACCGACCCCAAATAACTCCTCCCCTTTATACGGCAATACTTCCATGCCGTTTGGAATCTGCATCACCTGACCACTGTCGTGTCCATAAACATCTTCTGGCAGATATGGACATCGCACTTACTCTTGATGCCAGAGTGCAAATATCCCTCTGTGCATCTCGCATATATAGAAATGCATCCTTTAAATGCTCTATAGTCAATAAAATACTGTCCCTGTCAAGGGTATCAATATTTCCAGTCAGGGAATCCGACCAAGCCACCCCAGCGCTGCCCATCCAGGCTGAGGCGATCGCTGGTCGCAGTATAACACCAGTATGTGTGTATATACTTTTTAGGATATTTTCCAGCCTCCTATCAGTTGGCTCCTTGAGGGCGGCCGTATCTGGAGACGGTAACGCCACTTGTTTTGATAAGCGTGTGAGCGCCTTATCCACCCTAAGGGGTGTTTCCCAACGCGCCATAACTTCTGGCGGGAAAGGGTATACCGCCAATAATTTTCTATCGGGGGAAACCCACGCATCATCACACACTTCATTTAATTTATCTGATTCAGGAAAAACCACATGTAGTTTTTTCACACTCCACATAATACCCTTTTTTGTGGTACTTGTAGTATCAGAAATATGTAACATCTCCTTCATTGCCCTTAACAAGTAACGTGTGGCCCTAAAGGAAAATACGTTTGTTTCTTCACCGTCGACACTGGAGTCAGTGTCCGTGTCTGTGTCTGTGTCGACCGACTGAGGTAAAAGGACGTTTTAACGCCCCTGACGGTGTTTGAGACGCCTGGACAGGTACTAATTGGTTTGCCGGCCGTCTCATGTCATCAACCGACCTTGCAGCGTGTTGACATTATCACGTAATTCCTTAAATAAGCCATCCATTCCGGTGTCGACTCCCTAGAGAGTGACATCACCATTACAGGCAATTGCTCCGCCTCCTCACCAACATCGTCCTCATACATGTCGACACACACGTACCGACACACAGCACACACACAGGGAATGCTCTGATAGAGGACAGGACCCCACTAGCCCTTTGGGGAGACAGAGGGAGAGTTTGCCAGCACACACCAAAAACGCTATAATTATACAGGGACAACCTTTATATAAGTGTTTTTCCCTTATAGCATTTTATTATATATATACATATCGCCAAATAAGTGCCCCCCCTCTCTGTTTTAACCCTGTTTCTGTAGTGCAGTGCAGGGGAGAGCCTGGGAGCCTTCCCACCAGCATTTCTGTGAGGGAAAATGGCGCTGTGTGCTGAGGAGAATAGGCCCCGCCCCCTTTTCGGCGGGCTTCTTCTCCCGTTTTTCTGAGACCTGGCAGGGGTTAAATACATCCATATAGCCCCCAGGGGCTATATGTGATGTATTTTTAGCCAGAATAAGGTACTATCATTGCTGCCCAGGGCGCCCCCCCCAGCGCCCTGCACCCTCAGTGACCGCTGCTATGAAGTGTGCTGACAACAATGGCGCACAGCTGCAGTGCTGTGCGCTACCTTATGAAGACTGAAAAGTCTTCTGCCGCCGGTTTCTGGACCTCTTCACTTTTCGGCATCTGCAAGGGGGTCGGCGGCGCGGCTCCGGGACGAACCCCAGGGTGAGACCTGTGTTCCGACTCCCTCTGGAGCTAATGGTGTCCAGTAGCCTAAGAAGCCAATCCATCCTGCACGCAGGTGAGTTCACTTCTCTCCCCTAAGTCCCTCGATGCAGTGAGCCTGTTGCCAGCAGGACTCACTGAAAATAAAAAAACCTAACAAAACTTTTACTCTAAGCAGCTCTTTAGGAGAGCCACCTAGATTGCACCCTTCTCGGCCGGGCACAAAAATCTAACTGAGGCTTGGAGGAGGGTCATAGGGGGAGGAGCCAGTGCACACCACCTGATCCTAAAGCTTTTACTTTTGTGCCCTGTCTCCTGCGGAGCCGCTATTCCCCATGGTCCTGACGGAGTCCCCAGCATCCACTTAGGACGTCAGAGAAATGGAGAAACACATCCTAGTTGGAAACCCTCAGTAGGAGCATCCCTTGGCTTCACACCAAAACACATATTTTCTTCAGATACGGTGATAGCGTTTCGCCGTAACATCTTTTCTAGCTTTAATAAGAGTAGGGATGACCTCCTCTGGAACACCCTTTTTAGCTAGGATCTGGTGATTAAACGCCATGCCGTCAAACGTAACCGCGGTAAGTCTTGGAACACGCAGGGCCCCTGTAGAAGCAGGTCCTCCTTGAGAGGAAGGGGCCACAGATCTTCTGGGAGCCGTCCCTGAAGATCTGCATACTAGGCCCTTCGAGGCCAATCTGGAACAATGAGTATTGTCTGCACTCCTGTTCATCTTATGATTCTCAATATTTGAGATGAGAGGAAGTGGAGGGAACACATAGACCGACTGAAAACACCCACGGCATCACCAGGGCGTCCCCCGCCGCTGCCCGAGGGTCCCTCGACCTGGAACAATACATCCGAATCTTCCTGTTGAGGCGTGACGCCATCATGTCTATTTGTGGAAGTCCCCAACGACTTGTCACCACTGCAAAAACTTCCTGATGAAGTCCCCACTCTCCTGGATGGAGAACATGTCTGCTGAGGAAGTCTGCTTCCCAGTCATCCACTCCTGGAATGAAGACCACTGACAGAGCGCTTACATGATTATCCGCCCAGCGAAGAATCCTGGTGGCTTCTGCCATTGCTGCTCTGCTCCTTGTCCCGCCCTGGCGGTTTACATGCGCCACGGCTGTGACTTTGTCTGACCGTATCAGAAAAGGTAGGATTGCTGAGAAGATTCTCCGCCTGTTTGAGGACATTGTAAATGGCCCTCAATTCCAGCACCTTGATGTGTAGACAAGCCTCTTGGCTTGACCTTATTCTCTGAAAATTGTTTCCCTGTGTGACTGCTCCCCATCCTCGGAGGCTCGCGTCCGTGGTCACAAGAACCCAATCTTGAATGCCGAAACTGCGACCCCCTAGAAGGTGAGGACTCTGGAACCCCCACAGGAGATAGACCCTGGCCCAGGGGGACAGGGCAATCTTCCGATGCATGTGCAGGTGGGACCCTGACCTTTGTCCAGAAGGTACCACTGAAAAGTCTTTGCATGGAACCTGCCGAATGGAATGGCCTCGAAGGCCGTCACCATCTTTCCTAATACACGAGTGCATTGATGCACTGACACTCCTTTTGGCTTTAAACGGTCTCTGACCATGTTCTGGAGTACTTGGGCTTTTTCCTCTGGGAGAAAGACCTTTTGTTTTCTATGTCCAGAATCATGCCCAAAAACGACAGTCGAGTTGTTGGAACCAACTGTGACTTTTGTAGTATTCTCAGGGAGAGAGATACGCTTTGTAACAATTCTTATTTTTTTATTTTTTTATTTTTTATCAGGAGATCGTCCAAGTATGGGATAATAGTGACCCTTGCTTGCGCAGGAGCACCATCATTTCCGCCAATACCTTGGTGAAAATCCTCGGGGCCGTGGAAAACCGAAACGGCAACGTTTAAAATTGGTAATGACAATCTTGTACAGCGAATCTCAGGTACTCCCGATGAGTAGGATATATGGGAACATGAAGGTATGCAACCTTTATGTCTAGCGACACCATAAAATCCCCCACTTCCAGGCTGGAAATCACTGCCCGGAGAGATTCCATCTTGAATTTGAACCTTTTCAGATACAGGTTCAGGGATTATAGATTCAGAATGGGCCTGACCGAGCCATCCGGTTTCTGGACCACAAGAGGCTTGAATAAAAACCCTTCCCCTGTTGTAGCAGGGGAACCTTGATAATCACTTGCTGATGATACAGCTGCTGTATGGCAGCTGCCACTATTCCCTCACTGGGGGGGAAACGGGCAAGGCCGATTTGAAAAATCGGTGAGGAGGCACATCTTCAAATTCCAGCTTGTATCCCTGGGACACAATTTCTACCGTCCAAAGATCCAAGTCCGACTGAACCCAGACTTGGCTGAAGAGTAGAAGACGTGCCCCCGCCGGCGCGGACTCCCTAAGTGGAGCCCCCGCGTCATGCAGTGGATTTTGTAGAGGACGGGAAGGACTTTTGTTCCTGGGAACTAGCCGTAGCAGGCGCTCTTTTCCATCTCCCTCTACCTTTAGCGAGGAAGGAAGAGCCCCGACCCCTTCTGAACTTATGCGACCGAAAGGACTGCATCTGATCTTGAGGTGTTTTCTTTTTCTGTGGGGGAACATAAGGCAAAAAAGAAGATTTACCCGCTGTAGCTGTGGTAACCAGAACCACAAGGCCCTCCCCAAATAAAAACTTCACCTTTGTAAAACAAAGTCTCCATATTTTTGTCCATTGACCGTCTAGCAGAAATTGCCATGGCAATGGTTCTTGAACCCAACAGCCCAATATCTCTCGCAGCTTCTCTCATATATAACGCCGCGTTTTAATGTGACCCAAGGTCGACAAAATGGCATCTTTATCTAAGGTGTCAAAGTCAGATGACAAGGTCTCTGCTCACGCTGCAACTGCGCTACCCACCCATGCAGACACTACTGCCGGCCATAGTAGGGCACCCGTATGGTAGTTTCCTGTCTGCGATCAGCAGGACCCCTGAGGGCTGCCGTATCAGGGAATGGTAGCGCCATTTTTGACAAGCGCGTTAAAGCCTTGTCCACCGTGGGTGAGGATTCCCACCGTAACCTGTCCTGGGAGGGGAAAGGATACGCCATAATGATTCTCTAGGGAATCTGCAATTTTTTATCCGGAGTTTCGCAAGCTATTTCAAATAGGGCGTTCAGCTCGTGAGATGGGGGAAAAGTTACCTCAGGTTTCTTTTCCTTAACATGCAGACCCTCGTGTCAGAGACAGAGGGGTCCTCAGTGATATGCAAAACATCTTTTATTGCAACAATCATCTATTGAAATACTCTTGGCCACCCTTGCATCATCATAGTCGACACTGGAGTCGGAATCCGTGTCGGTATAAGTGTCTACTACCTGGGAAAGGGGACGTTTCTGAGACCCCGAAGGGCCCTGTGACACAGTCAAGCTATGCTTTTTCCTTGGACTCAGCTCTGTCCAATCTTTTGTAATAAAATCACATTAGCATTTTAAAAATCCCCCATATCCATCCAATCAGGTGTCGGCAGTGCCGACGGAGACACCACAATCATCTGCTCTGCCTTCTCACTAGATGAGCCTTCCAGCTCAGACATGTCGACTCACACGTACTGACACCCCCACACACACTGGGATACCTAATATTATGGGGACTGACCCACCATAAGGCCCTTAGGAGAGACAGAGAGAGAGAGAATGCCAGCACACACCCAGCGCCACTATACACCGAGACAAAAATCCCAGTCTGTCAGCGCTTTTTTATATATATGTGTAAAACACCAAATTTTTTATCACCAAATAATGTGCCCCCCCCCCTCGTTTTGGCCCTCTGTACTAGCTAACAGCAGGGGAGAGTCCGGGGGCAACATCTTCATGCAGCCTGCTGAGGAGAAAATGGCGCTGGTTAGTGCTGGAGGATCAAGCTCCGCCCCCCGACGGCGGGCTTCGGTCCCGCTCTAAATGTTTATACTGGCGGGGGATTCGGAATTATACAGCCTCTGCAGTATATATAAGTACTCTGCCAGTCTTATATGAGGTATATTTATGCTGCCCAGGGCGCACCCCCCTGCGCCCTGCACCCTTACTGTGGCGCCTGTGTGTGTGAGCTGGGAGTAATGGCGTGCAGCGTTACCACCGCGCGTTACCTCATGAAGATCTGAAGTCTTCTTTCTTCTTATACTCACCCGGCTTCTATCTTCCAGCTCTGTGAGGAGGACGGCGGTGCGGCTCCGGGACGAACGGCGAGGGTGAGACCTGCGTTCCGACTCCCTCTGGAGCGAAGGGTGTCCAGTAGCCTAAGAAGCAGAGCCTATCATTTAAGTAGGTCTGCTTCTCTCCCCTCAGTCCCACGAAGCAGGGAGCCTGTTGCCAGCAGTGCTCCCTGAAAATAATAAACCTAACAAAAGCTTTTTCAGAGAAACTCAGGAGAGCTCCCCTGCAATGCATCCAGTCTCCACTGGGCACAGGAACTAACTGAGGTCTGGAGGAGGGGCATAGAGGGAGGAGCCAGTGCACACCCATTCTAAAGCTTTACAGTGCCCATGTCTCCTGCGGAGCCGTCTATACCCCATGGTCCTTACGGAGTCCCCAGCATCCTCTAGGACGTAAGAGAAATGACAATCTGATTAGTTGGCATTAGGCAGGTTCTCCACTTTCTCTCTCTCTCTCTCTCCAAGGCTGTATTAACAATTATCCAGGTAACACATGAGTATAGTATTTTTGCCTTTTCATGTGGCTATGCATCAAAGACAGCCATACATGCTGCAATCCCTGCAGCAAACCAAGGTAATCTATGCATATATCAGTGTCCGAAGTGTGCTGGTGTGCAATTGTATAACATACTGTACTGGAATTTCGGATTTTGCACTCTCCCTGACCACAGTCACCACACAGGAGCATGACTTGGAACGCTGTGCGCCGGGATCCCATCAGTCGGCATACTGAAGACCACCTGTTTACACCACATATACCCCTTATCCCCAGCAATTTTCCTTTTCCATTCAAACGCCTGTATTTTCCTGCCAGCGTAGATCTCATGACCAGCTGCTTCTCCCATGGGCAGCTTTACGTGGCTTGCTCACAAGTTAGTAGCCACAAGCATTTTTTTGTGTTAATCCATGAAGGAAAAACTGCAAATATTATTTAATATATTATATAATAATAATAATAATAATATTATTATTTAATATTTAAAATATTATATTATGTGATCAATGCGTACAATATAAAATATACATCAAAATATTAGATGCCAATATTGTTTTTGTAAAATTAGTTCAGCTGAGCAATAACCGATATCCACATGAGTGAAGCCGCAGGCAAATGCTAGTTTAAACTAAAATAGGTCATCAAGGTCAATTTGTTTCTGATCTGTTCTAATTTGACAAGTATGGTTGGAGGTGCATGTACAGCTGCATCATTAGTTTACTAATTGGATACTTCTAGAAAGATCTTGTTCTGCTTTCCCACTTTCCCATGCTTGATGAGGACTATGACTAGTACTTGGTCCCTCAAATCTTACAATGAAACAAAAATGAAGACAGCCAACAAAAGGCACTGTAACTCCAAGCCAAATGTTAGCAGACAAAGACCGTACACTGTAAAATGATGTGATATTATTCCGATTAACTCCTATGAAGAGAAATATACGCTATGGTAAGAACTTACTGTTGATAACATGATTTCTCTTATGTCTCTGGCTGGGTCCACAGGATTTTCCACAGGATAACATTGGGATTCTCAAAGCCATTTTAGTGGTGGGGACGCTCCTGATTGCACAGGAGGACCTTTCGCCCGAAGTCTGCGTCGTGAGAGGCAAAAGTATCCAAGGCATAATGTCTAATGAATGTGTTTATGGAAGACCATGTGGCTGCCTTACATATCTGTTCTGCTGAAGCACCCTGTTGTGCTGCCCAAGAAGGACCTACCTTACGTGTAGAGTGTGCAGAGATATTAGCCGTAGTAGAATAAGCTTCTGATTTTACCATTCGGAGCCATCTCGCCAGCGTCTGTTTACTAGCAGGCCATCCTCTTCTATGGAATCCGTAGAGGATGAAGACAGAATCTGTTTTTCTGAAGGCACTAGTACGATCTATGTAGATTCTTAAAGCTCGGACCACGTCCAGCGACGCTTCTCCCGCAGATAGTCCCGATACCTGAAAAGCTGGGACTACAATCTCTTCATTCAGGTGAAGCTTTGATACCACCTTTGGAAGATAACTAGATCTCGTTCTGAGAACTGCTCTGTCTGGAAAAACTTAGGAAAGGAGACTTACACGATAATGCTCCTAAATCGGACACTCTTCTGGCTGACGCCATTGCCAGTAAAAAAAGCACTTTAGCCGTTAACCATTTAAGATCCGCTCTATTAAGTGGTTCAAACAGAGGACTCTGGAGAAATTTAAGAACTAAAGTCAAATCCCAGGGAGCTGCAGGATGAGCAAATGGAGGTTGAATATGTACTACTCCCTGAAAAAAAGTACGTACATCCTGTAAATCAGCAATCTTTCACTGAAACCATACAGTTAACGCTGATACTTGAACTCTCAACTTTCAAACCTTTATCCAATTCTGCTTGAAGGAAATCCAAAATCCTGGACACTTTAAAGGATCTTGGATTCAAATTTTTTCCAGTACACCAATGAATATAGGCTTGCCATATTCTATGATACACACGGGCCGAAGAAGGCTTTCTTGCTCTAAGCATAGTTTGGATTACTTGATTCGAAAACCCTTTAGCCTCTAAGATAGAGGTTTCAACAGCCACGCCGTCAAAGACAGGGGATCCAGATGACTGTGACAAAAAGGACCCTGCATTAGCAGATCTGGATGTTGAGGGAGCAGTATCGGTGCTTCCACGGACATTCTCAACAGATCTGTGAACCAATGCCTTCTTGGCCAAGCTGGAGCTATTAGAATTATTGCTCCTTTTGCTTGCTTTATTTTTCTCACTACTCTGGGTAACAGATATTGGGGGGGGGGGGGAACAGATACGCCAGATGAAACCTCCATTCTACTGACAGTGCATCTACAAGGACCGCTCTGGGATCCTTCGTTCTCAATCCGTACCTTGGAACTTTGTTGTTTAGACGAGATGCCATGAGGTCTATCTCTGTTAGACCCCATCTGTTCACCAGTGTCTGAAACACTTCTGGGTGTAGTGCCCATTCGGTTTCCTGAATGGTGTGTCGACTGAGAAAATCCGCTTCCCAGTTTAGTGCACCCGGGGCAAATACTGCTGACAATGCTGGGAGATGGAGTTCTGCCCATTTTAGAATGGGAGTTACTTCCTCCATCAGTCTCTTGCTGTGAGTACCTCCTTGATGATTGAGGTATGCTACTGCCGTCGCATTGTCTGAGCGAATCTGGACTGGTCTTCCTTGCAGACTGTCCTTTGCCTGAACTAGAGCCAAGTAAATGGCCCTGATTTCCAACAGATTTATTGGCAGGCGACTTTCCCTTGCGGTCCATTGTCCCTGGAACCACAGGCTTCCAACTACCGCACCCCAGCCTTGCAGGCTGGCATCTGTTGTCAGGACTTGCCACTCTTTTATCCAAAAGGGTCTCCCCTTGTTTAAATGGTCTGTCTGTAGCCACCACGCTAGAGACCTTTTTACGTGTACTGGAAACTTTATCATCTGCTTTTTTATCGTCTGATGATTTCCGTTCCATTTGGTCAGAATAAGGTGCTGCAATGGTCTGGAGTGGAATTGCGCATATTCCACCATGTCGAAGGTTGATACCATCAGACCCAACAGTAGCATTGCTGCATGGACTGACATTGTCTGGGCGTGCAACGCTTCCTGAGCCATGACCTGCACCTTGACTATCTTTTTCTCTGGTAAGAGAACTTTCTGTAGATCTGAATCCAATATGGCCCCCAAATGAACCATCCGCTGTGACGGATTCAGAGACGACTTATGAGCCACCCGTGTCTCTGTAAACAAACTATTGTCTGTTGAAGATGGCTCAAAAGTACATCCTGCGAATGTGCTAGGATTAACAGGTCGTCGAGGTATGGGAATATTCTTATCCCCTGTTTGCGCAGACAAGCTGCCATAACCACCATGATCTTGGTAAACACCCTGGGTGCTGTTGCTAGCCCGAAAGGCAGAGCTTGGAACTGAAAATGTTCCTGGAGGATGGCAAACCTGAGGTAACACTGATGCAACAGTGCTATAGGCACATGTAGGTAAGCATCCCGTACATCCAGAGATACCATGTAATCTCCCGGTTCCATAGCCAACATTATGGAGCGTAACGTCTCCATGTGGAACTTCGGGATACATATGTATTTGTTCAACATTTTCAGTTTGAGAATTGGTCGATATGACCCATTTGGCTTCTGGATTAGAAATAGATTGGAGTAAAACCCCTGTCCCCTTTGTGATGGAGGTACTGGGACAATCACACCTGACTGTAGTAATTTTTGGACTGCTTCTTGCAGGTCATTGGCCTTCGACTCTATATGAGACGGGCTGGTGCAAAAAAATCTTTGAGGAGGCTGCCTCCTGAATGGGAACCCATACCCCTGAGATACTACATTTTGCACACATATGGCAACAGTCAACAGCAGATACTTGGGTGCAGAAGGAAGGAGTCGGCCCCCAACCCTGGAATCCTCCAGGTGGAGGCCAGTCTCTTCAGGCTGACTGTTTCTGTTCAGGCTTGGAAGCTGGCTTTTTGCTAGCCCACTGCTTCCTACCCCTGGACTTAAACTGGGGTTGCTTAGGCTCCTCTTTAGCTTTCGCTTTGCTTTGCCAACGAAAAGAGCGACATTTTAAACCCTTGGACTTAGGGTTATAGGTAGCCGGAAATCTGACCTTCTTTGATTCAGCCTATGATTCTAGGATATCCGAGAAAGGTTTTCCAAATAATATATTACCAACGAAAGGCAATGCTTCCAATTCTTTCTTGGATTCCGCATCTGCCTTCCAGGTACGTAGCCAAACTGTTCTGCGAGCGACTACTGTTAAGGCTGAAGCTTTAGAAGCAACTGTACCTACATCAATTGCGGCTTCTTCCAAATACTGGGCAGATTGTCTTAAACGGCAAAAACGATCCTCTTGCTCCCTAGTAGGAGAAGGGATGTCATTCTCTAGTTCCTCTATCCATTCGCCCATTGCCTTTGCTACCCAGGCCGAAGCCATAGCAGGTCTTACCACTGCTCCTACTAGAGAAAATATATTTTTCAAAAGACTATCTGCCTTTCTGTCTGTGACATCATTTAGTGAGGTAGAGGACAGTGGTAAAGCAGATTTATGCACGAGTCGCAGTACATGTGCATCTACTTTTGGAGGAACTTCTCTTTTCGGACAATCCACAGCTGGAAATGGATAATAAGAATCCCATCTTTTAGGAATCTTATGCTTTTTACTGGGCTCCGCCCAAGACTCATCCATCATTTCCGTCAGCTCATCTGACGCTGGGAATTCAGCTTTCACTGATTTTGTTCGTTTAAATACAGGTGCTTTAGCTTTCAACACTGTCTTGGCTGGCTCTTCCAGCGAGAGAACAGCATTCACAGCATTAATAAGTTTAGCTACATATTCTGAACTAAAACTCTGCGACTGATCATCATACGGAGTATTCAAATCTAATGTATCATCATCCGTTGTATCATCTTGTGTAGTCTGCCACATAGACGTTTCTGTTTTAGTCTTACCTGTCCCTTGGTTGCTTGTAGAGGCTACTGGAACCAAGCCATAGGAAGGGAGCTGCATGTACGGGTTCATAGTGTAACCTAACCCTTGAGGTGGTGCGACCGGAGTTAACCTGTCCGCTATAGAAGACAGAGTCTTTGCGAACATATTCCATGGTGGCTTAACCAACTCCTGTTTTTTACTTCGCTGAAAAGCGAAACAGTTTGCACACAAACCCTCATAAGTGACCAATTGATTCATATCAATTACCCCTGACTTACAAGATAAGCATGCTAGGGCTGTAGGAGTGCTTGATAAATTCTCCTCATCACTTTTGCCGCTCACAGACATGGTAATAATCTGTTATTGACTACACAATTTGTGACTGAAAATCACCTATATGTAAGTATATAGAGGTGAGATCAATCTGACCACAGTGCACCTGATTTGAGGGTCAGAACAGGACTGACATTACACAGAAAAGTCAGCACACATACTAGCAGTCAGTCACATGTTAAAGCATTAGACATTGTCATATGAGAATACAACCTCCATAACAACTTATACATAAGTAGGAAAATTGTACTTCTGTTTTTAACTGGTTCTTTTTTCAACATAGCATGCAGAAAACACAGTAATATACAGGTCTCATATGCAATAGGTACTAAAAATTAACAATTCATACTAAGAAGTAGAGAGAATTTTCAGTACTGTATACCCTGCCTCCGGAGAGCGGGATACAGGGAGACTCCGCACACTTCCATATCCAAGCAAATACGCTCGTAAGACGCTGAGTGGATTCAGACGCTACTGATGTACACTACCGCTCTTGATAACGGACACGGTCGCTCACTGACGGACACGGACGCTGAGCGACTTCCACGTGTATGCAGACGCTAAGGCCTGCGACTCGGTCTGGGCGGGATCTCTAGTGTACACTGCCGCAGCGTCTAAGCTGCGACCGAGTCCCCTTGTGGTAGCATCTGAGCCGGAAGTGAGGTCATTCAGTTCATGAAACGAGATACGCGCGGAAACTGGCCATGAACTCGGAGGAGGGGCGGCCAGGAGAGCGTCTGAATCCCCCTGTTGACTTAAACTCTGAGGATAGCGGCCTCTACCTAGTCCTGGCGCCTATGATCCCCGGAGCATAGCGCTGTCGCACTCGAGATGTTCGGCGCATCAACACACTGTTTGTAGTCTCCACCAAATCAGTGTAGCTGTGTCCTGACCCCTCTAGTAAGAGGAAGTCCATAGACTCACCGTCTCCCCATGCTCCGGCCACAGCCTGGTTACGTCTGCTGGGCCTGCTAGAACATCCGACACAGACGCCCGTCGAGACAGCACTAATACACGAAGGTAAGCGTTATTGCGACCCGGTGAGGAGTTGTTGGAGCGACTCTTTCTAGTATGCGTTTAAGACGCTGTTAAGAGAAGTCGCTCAAAAACAATATAGTAAGTCTATAAAAATAAAATAATAAAAGCTTGAGGCTGCTACTCTCAGCAGCCCTGCGACCATGCGGCTTCCTGCCGCACCAAGCAAAAAAACTGGATTTGACTTAGTCAGTGGGCGGGACTATATGGTGAAGGCCCCGATGCATCCTGGGAGGCCAGAAAGCTTGTGACCGTGTTGGTGCCATTTCCGCTGTCGCTCAACCATATCCCAATGTTATCCTGTGGATAATCCTGTGGACCCAGCCAGAGAAATACACTTTTTGATGCCTTGATCATTTCACAAACACACAGGATTTTATAAAACTTGGTATCTCTACTGACTGGATGCGTCCTCTGAGTGACAGAATAACGGTTGCATTTCTTATTTATTCTGATAATTGCATACTAACATCTACATATGCCTCATCCCATGACCTCTAATCACATGCAGTATATATTTCTTCACTTACTGACAGGATGCCTGACGTAACATGTTGGATGATTACACTATTATGCAAACACCCAACTCAAATTAAGGGGTCATTGAGAAATATTAACGTGATACTCCAAAACTACAAACTAACATTAAGATACATAGGGGTATCTTCAATTGAAGTCGAAAGCTGCAGTCTGTCGAAAAGACGGCAGTTTCTGACTTTTTTTTCAATATAACCCCCAAATTATTCGACAAGGAATTAGACTCGTCGAAAAGCACGTGGATCGGCGGAATAGCTGTCGATCCGCGTGCTTGTGTCGAAAACGGGGCCAAAACTGACAGGTATTGTCCCCCTTTTCGGCCATCTCAATTCGACTTTAAAAAAAGTCGAAGGGAGATGCGGGAGCAGAGACAGGGAGAGCCGCGGGCAGCCAGACGGGGAGAGCAGTGCCGGAGGATGTCACAGCCGCCGCTCACAGCAGCGTCCACCAGGCTCCAGCAAGCGAGACCTCATGGCTGTGATGCGGGGACGCGGAGAGGAGGGACAGGGAGAGGCAGAGAGATGGGGGGGGGGTATATAGCCGCTGCTGTAGCGCTGCTCTCTCCCGTCTGCCCGCGGCTCTCCCTTGTCTAAGCTCCCGCATCTCAATTCGACTTTTTTTAAAGTTGAATTGGGAATGCATTGAATAGCCCAGGTCGGATCCATTCCGACAAATGAATGCCAGAATGGATCCGACTTCAATTGTATATACCCCATACTGTACATAAAATATATAATTTTTTTTAAATGTGTCAAAATTATTTCCATTTTTTTTTCTATTAAGATTTGCCTTATCTCCACATTGTTAGTCAGTTTGCGGTTTGTTTTTTATAGACTGCAAGTATCCAGTTACAGCAGGTTGTTAAGGTCTATGACCATGTTTCCCAACTCCAGTCCTCAAAGACCCCTAAACAGTACATGTTTTACAGGTCTGCTCAGTATCACAACTGAAATAATCAGCACCACCTGTGGATGTTTTTGTAATGCGTCAGCCAGTAATGCCTACACCTGTGCACCAAGTACAAAATCTGTGAAACTTGCACTGCTAGGGGTCCCTGAGGACTGGAGTTGGGAAACAAAGATGCACTTTGTCAAACCATCATGATATTTTACTGGTAAACTTCTGAAAAGCTATAGTGGGGAATTAAACTAGCCCCGGTAATTTACCACATGTGAAAAATGGGGGTAGCCTTGGGCTATAACGTCCAATGCTATTCAATCAAAGCCCCTTTTTTTTGCCTGGTAAATTACTGTTACTGTTAACCCATAGAATCCAGGAAAAGTTCACATGGTCGCAGCACCCGAATACAGGCTATTTATTGAGGATTTAATTTCAAGCATGCTCTGACGCTAAAGAAAATCCCTGTAAACTGCAGTCTACTGACCACCTTTTGGGCCAATTGAATAGCCCTGCTGCTTCAATTAGCTCACAGTAAATGACCGCGGCTAATTGATATAGTGTTCATTGCTTTAGACAAAACAAAACTATTAAAATCATGGGTTATTCCAGTTAATGATGATGTGAGGTAGGGAAAGCTTTTCCGAATAGTATAAAACAATGGTTCTAAAATCTGAACAAACAATGCATTTTATGTAGATCATTGCCAAGGATACACCACTTGTTCAGTCATTATGATGCACACACCTGTGCTAATATTTAATCCCTATGGGGGCAGGGTTAGGGGGAAAAAAATGCTTTTTTTGGTTGAAACTATTTATTTTTTGCATTATTGATGTAATGGAAAAAAATATGTAATTTTGTATTAAAAACCTCAACAAGCATGTTTCAATGAATTCTAATAATAATTTTATTTTCAATCTTTCAATAAAATCAATGTACAGCTTTACACACACACACACAAATATATATTATGTATGTATGTATGTATGTATGTATGTATGTATGTATGTATGTATGTATGTATATAGACTAAAATTATTATTAATACATACAGGTGTATTCAACTGAAACTGGAACTGCCATCAAGTCGGAAAGACTGCGGTTTCCAACTTTTTTTTTTTTTGCGAATCAGGATTTGACCTATAGCAACTAAGTTCTTCTACCGCTCCCCCAGTCTCCTGCACTTGCTCCAATGTTCTGCAGCGTGGAAGATTGTGGATTGCATTTGGAAACCCCCTTCTAAAAATCCTGTGTTTGCCACTGAGGTTCACCTACTAAAGATCTAAATGGAGTACACACAAAAAAGTGCATCATATATGGAAACATCAAATGAAAGCCTGTCATCATATTAACTGAATAGTCCCTGAGGCACTATAACATACATCATGTTGGCACACAGGCACTAGCACACTAGCTATTAATGTTCACAATGACACACCTAGTTACAATAAGAAAGTGACACTGACTACTACATTACCGGACATACTACATGTGAAAGCAGTGCTTTATGGCCAATTGCAACTTTTTGGAGGCATGGTTCCCCCTGTAGCAGAGTCCTTAGGGGACACCTCCCAACGTCACGATTTCTGTGGGACAGTCACGATTTCAGGACTTTTGTGCTCATTTGCAGTAGATGAGGGTTTTCTTCACTGAGGTGACCTCACTACTCTCCACCTATAGATACCAGATAATATAGCTGTTGGTAGGCTGTAATTGTATTCTTGTCACTTCCAACCTTTGCTATGATAAACATCACATAGAAATCATTACTTTGAATTTGTGTATTGCAAACCAAGAGCTGAAATGTGTTTCAACTCTATTTTATGGCATTTTAATCACTACACAAGGGGATAATTAGCTATAACCTTGGTGTCTGCAGATGAAACAGATATAAAACCTTATCTCACTGTCAAAGTTCACCTGACAGAGAATTTAATAAAAAAATAAAATACAAAAAAAAAACCCCACAGGAAAATGTTCATCTGAACTGCTATCCATTCTTAGGTAGTATTAACCCAAAAGGTTGAAAGATTAAAGAATGAACTACTGTTAAATTCTGAAAAACTGTTCAATTCTGTGCAAAGGCAAGAAAAAAAAAAAAGTTCCTGCAATTAAATACCAATGATTACATTCTCCTCTGGCTTCTTCTCCAGGCAAGCAAGACTGCTGGGAAGGAGGGCCCCGATGGAGAGAGGAGGGAGCAGTAGTATCTGGACGGCGACGAGGAGCGCACTCTGCTCAGCGCGTTCCCAAGTGGAAAAGAAAAATGGAATGCAGGAGGCTACAGAGCAGCAGCTGCCTGTGTATGTATCCCATTCCCTACACACAGGCCACCAGGGCAGAACAAAGAGATCATGAAAGTTTTCCAGAACAAACAAAAAAAAAATTGCATAGGAGAAGCAATGAGGGCATTTTCTGTTACACCTGAAAGTAGGTTTTAGAGTGACAAAGATGCACAAAGAATGTAAAGAGGTATCAAGGGTATTATCGATTATAAATGAAACAAGTACAGGTTGAGTATCCCATATCCAAATATTCCAAAATACGGAATTTTTTGAGTGAGATAGTGAAACCTTTGTTTTCTGATGGCCCGATGTAAACAAACTTTGTTTAATACACAGCGTGGCTCGTTTTCTTGTGGACTTTTCGACTCATCCATCCTTTGGGGGGACTATCCTTGCAGATGTGGAGCCGTGCATCCGGAGCCCGGTAACCCGCTCACCTATTGTCCATCTGGTTTCCTAGGAATCCCCCAGAGAGAGAACTATAGGATTGGTGATATGTCCAATAGAGTCTGTTTGACATGCTGTTTTTAATTCTATGTTTGTAAGTGCAATCTGTAAAATAAATGGTGTCTCAATTTTAAAGGATTGCTACACTATGGGGTATATTCAATAACTGTTGGAAGCTGCCGTCTTGTCGGAAAGACGGCAGCTTCCGACAATTTTAGGTCAATACAGCCCCATTTATTCCGACAAGTCGGGAAACCCGACTTGTCGGAATGCACGCTGATCGGCGGCTTCAGCCACCGATCAGCGTGCATTGTCGGAAGCGGGGCCAAACCCGACAGGTTTTAGCCCCGTTTCCGACAATCTCAATCAGACTTTAAAAAAAGTTGGATTGAGATAAGTGAGCTGAGACCAGGAGACAGGGGAGAGCAGGGACCCAGTGGCAGCGTCCACCCGGCTCCAGCAAGCGTTGTCCCGCTTGCTGGAGCCGGGGGACGCTGCCGTGAGCCTCCTGTTATGCTGCTGCAGCCACTGCTCCCCCGTCTCCTCCTCTCCGTCTCCTCCGCTGCTCTTCCCCTCCCCCGGCGCCAGAGACATCTCCTCACCTCCGGCGCCGCTGACCGCTTCCCCCTCAGCTCTGGCGCCGCTGACTGCTGCACCCTCACCCTCACCCCCGGCACCGCTGACCGCTCCCCCCTCACCCCCGGCACCACTGACCGCTCCCTCTGCCGCTGCTGTCAGCGTACCCGCAGCGCTGACAGCAGCTGCAGGTCAGGAAACGGCCAAATCCGACAGTCGGTTTTGGCCGCTCTTTTGAATAGGGGTTGTCGTGTCCATTCCGACAACTGCATGTCGGAATGGACCCGACTCTTATTGAATATACCCCTATGTCTGCAGTTTTCGAAGTGCCTCCTCAATTCTGCCCGTGAAGGGTAAGGAGACACGTATTTTGCAGGTTTCCTATCAACATTGGAGACAGCTAGCAGTTTTGCGATCTAAAAAGAGGACTCTGTGGTATCTTTCAACCTGACCCAGTTCAAGGGAGGTCAACGGCCTCTTACAAATGGGGGATCAGTTTTTTGGACTGCATTTGGTACACAATGGTGTTATGGGTTTAAATATGCTGATTGGAGAGCACTACTATTGATACACATTAATTTCTTCTGTACGATTGTTTAGTGTGATCTCGGATGCACACTTATGTGTATTGTGTAGCTGCACCCTAATCTAGTGTGCACATAGTCTAGAGTATTTTTTATCCTGTACAGAAAAATAAATGCAGAAAAAACTCTTCAGGAGCTTCAATAAGCGTGACCAGCTCCTCCGGGCACATTTTCTAAGCAGAGTCTGGTAGGAGGTCCTCCTTTCGATTGGATTTCAGCAACAGCACAATGGGTCTTGGACTCCACAAGCTCTGTGAAGTACTGTGTAGTTCAGGCATTCCCAATCTCGGCCCTCAAGGCACGCTAACAATCCAGGTGTTGGTAATATTCAGGCTTGAGCACAGGTGACTTAATTAGTACCTTAGTTATTTTTAACCATATGTGCTGAAGCCTGGATATCACTAAAGGTCAGAAAATTGGAAAAACTGCGATCCAAAACAACAGTGCTGCACCAAAAGCTGAGGTGGTCACTCAGACCTCAAAAAAAATGTTCAGAAATACTTGAAGTTGTACGCACCCTTGGGATAACAGGACAATCGAATAATCAGTCTTTTTTTTACAGTTCTTTTCTACAGTACGTTTCCGAAAAGTACTTTTCCTCCTCCAAATGATAGACAGGTTATCCTAGGGGTGCGCACAACTGCAAGTATTTGAACTATTTCTGGATATCACTAAAGCCTGCACTGTTAAGGTGCAAACACAGTGAGATTTTGGCAATCTTTGATTCCGACTATGTGCGATTTTGACTATACTTTAGTACTAGATAGACTGTGCAGGCAAGTCAATTTTGACTATCTTTTCTTGCAATACAGACGCCACGCATCGGTATCGCATGCTGTATACACACGGTGCGATATGCACTAACTTTACTTGCGATTTTGACTACATAGTCAAAATCGCAAGGTTATATTGCACTGTGTTAAAGCACCTTTAGCGTGCCTTGAGGACTGCAGTTGGAAATCCTGGTGTAGATAGTGTGCACCAAGTCTTCTGAATAAAATGGTTCACAAATCCCTAGTATTTATCAATAGTGGAGCTCTGCCAAAAAGCCAAAATTTGGTGGCTATGGACCCTCTGTGGTACGAATATATATATATATATATATATATATATATATATATTATATATTATATATATATATATATTTATTTTTGCAGGATACAGAACAGGTGTACTCACCCACACAGAAAATTAAATAAGTGTCTACAAGCTACAGCATCTGCAATTCCCCTGAAAAAGATAAGCACATCAATTTTCTAGATCTATTAAAGCGCCTGGATTTTTATATTGTATACATGTATTAAGCCTTAAAAAGTGATATAGTGGAGACGGATAAAGAGTGATAAATGACCAGCCAATCAGCTTCCTAACTGCCATGTAGCAGGCCGTGTTTGAAATGACAGTTAGGAGCTGATTGGCTAGTACTTTATCAGTCTCCACTTTATCACTTTTTAAGGCTTAATACATTTGGTCCATAGACTCCTGTTGGACCCAAATTAGCATAAAATGTGGGGCTGGATATCTACCGTTGTGCTGTGTAGTATACAGAAGTGTGTTTTTACAAACTGAACAATTGTTTTTGAAAGGGGTGTGTTGTAACATGCCTGACTCATAAAAGTCAGAAAAACGTACACACCCAAAAAAAAACAAAAAAAAAAACCCCACTGATGAATAAAACTGGAATCATGACAAAAATTGAAAAATCTAACTCCTACATTTTACATGTCATCATCCCCTCTACATATTTTTTGAGCTTTTTACTTTTAAGACTTCACAAATCAAATCTATATAATACACAGAAACACACTGTTTAAGAATCAGTGAATGGTAATAGAATATGAATATCATTACACTAATTAACATGAATGGGTTAAAGCCTTTACACTAGCTTAGACAAAACAAAAAAGGATTAATTGTAAAGATATAACACTTTAAAATTATATATTAATTAGCCAGTGCACAGAGCTTGGAGGAACACTGTATAGAAGAGTTCAACTTCACTGGTTAATCACTTCCTATGCCTTCTCCAGGTTAATACATCTGCCCCAATATACCATGGCCATAGTTCTTTTCTAAGCAGCTGCAAGCAGAATAAATAGTCTAGACCACAGGTTCTCAAACTCGGTCCTACATATTAGAAATAATTTTTCCATTCATTGAAAATATATATCCATATTATCTTGATCTATAGAATATTTATTTATTAAACATTCCATCAGATTTTTCCCTTTAAATTTTGTTTTTCTTAATAAAAATTGATTTGACAACTGTAGAGAGGTGATGGGAGAGAGTATTTCCCTATAATTATATATTAATAGGCCACTTACATATTGTACTAATAAACTCAAAAAAGATAAATAAGAATAGAGGGGAGGAGAAGAGAGCAGGACTATATGTCTATATGGAGTGTACTAATAAACTCAAAAAAGATAAATAAGAATAGAGGGGAGGAGAAGAGAGCAGGACTATATGTCTATATGGAGTGTACTAATAAACTCAAAAAAGATAAATAAGAAAAGAGGGGAGGAGAAGAGAAGAGAGCAGGACTAGGGGGTATATGCAATTGCGGTCGAATTCCCGAAATTGTCGAATTTCGGGTCATTTTCGACCAAAAAAAAAAAATCGCCTATGCAATTCAGTGCTTTCCGACCAAAAAACGGACTTTCAAAATTCGACTTTTTGAAATTCGACTTTTTGCAAATTCGACTTTTCTGCAATGATACAAGTGCTGCAATTCGACCAAAGCATATTCAATTCAAGTTTGGAAATTCGACAGCAGTGCTTTTAGACAGCAAATTCGTCATTTTCAATCCGCCACACTTTGGAGGGTGAAAACAAATAAAAAAATTTTAAACATGTTTTTTTTTGTGTTTTTTTTGGGGGGGGAATAACAGATCTATTTATATTAGAAGGGATTAGGTACTTTTTTTTTTTTTTTTTGGAGGCACAAATATTATTTATATATTTTTTAAAATATTTTTTATTTTTTTTTTATGCTGGAACGGTGAAATCATAAAAAAAAAATGGCGTGGGGTCCCCCCTCCAAAGCATAACCAGCCTCGGGCTCTTCGAGCTGGTCCTGGTTCTAAAAATGCGGGGGAAAAATTGACAGGGGATCCCCCGTATTTTTAAAACCAGCACCGGGCTCTGCGCCTGGTGCTGGTGCCAAAAATACGGGGGACAAAAAGAGTAGGGGTCCCCCGTATTTTTAACACCAGCATCGGGCTCCACTAGCTGGACAGATAATGCCACAGCCGGGGGTCACTTTTATGCCGTGCCCTGCGGCCGTGGCATTAAATATCCAACTAGTCACCCCTGGCCGGGGTACCCTGGGGGAGTGGGGACCCCTTCAATCAAGGGGTCCCCCCCCCCCCCCAGCCACCCAAGGGCCAGGGGTGAAGCCCGAGGCTGTCCCCCCCATCCAATGGGCTGCGGATGGGGGAGCTGATAGCCTTTTGTGATAATAAAAAGATATTGTTTTTTCCAGTAGTACTACAAGTCCCAGCAAGCCTCCCCCGCAAGCTGGTACTTGGAGAACCACAAGTACCAGCATGCGGGAGAAAATCGGGCCCGCTGGTACCTGTAGTACTACTGGGGAAAAAATACCCAAATAAAAACAGGACACACACACCGTCGACAGTAAAACTTTATTTCATACGTCGACACACATACTTACCTATGTTCACACGCCGACATCGGTCCTCTTCTCCATGTAGAATCCACGGATACCTGAAAAGAAAAGATCAATATACTCACCCCAGCCATGGTCCAGAGATAAATCCACGTACTTGGCAAAAAAACAAACCGAACACCCGCTCCATGCCGGACTGAAAGGGGTCCCATGCTGACACATGGGACACCTTTCCACGAATGAGACCTGTCAGTGACAGCTGTCACAGAAAGGTCTCTAAGCCAATCAGGAAGCGCAACTTCGTTGCGCTCACCTGATTGGCTGTGCGCTGTCTGTACTGTGACAGCACATCGCAAAGCCGCTCCATTACTTTCAATGGTGGGAACTTAGCGGCTAGCGGTAAGGTCACCCGCCGGTCAGCGGCTGACCCCACCGCTAGCCGCTAAGTTCCCACCATTGAAAGTAATGGAGCGGCTTTGCGATGTGCTGTCACAGTACAGACAGCGCACAGCCAATCAGGTGAGCGCCACGGAAGTAGCGCTTCCTGATTGGCTGAAGGGACTTCAGTGACAGGAGTCACGTGATGTCCCGGCATTCGGTAGAAAGGGGTCTGATGTGAAAGCATTGGACCCCTTTCTAGTCCGGTATGGAGCGGGTATTTGCGTGTTCTTTTTTTTTTACAAGTACGTGGATTTATCTCTCTGGACGTGGATTTATCTCTGGACGCTGGAAGGTGAGTATCATTTTTTCACAGGTACCCTCGGATCGTCGGAGACCGTGGCAGTCGGCGTGTCAACATAGGTAAGTATGTGTGTGTCGGTAGTGTGTAATAAAGTTTTACTGTCACGGTGTGTGTGTCCTGTTTTTTTTTTGGGGTATTTTTTTCCCAGTAGTAGTACTACTACTACTACTACAGGTACCAGCGGGCCCGTTTTTCTCCCGCATGCTGGTACTTGTGGTTCTCCAAGTACCAGCTTGCGGGGGAGGCTTGCTGGGACTTGTAGTACTACTGGAAAAAACAATATCTTTTTATTATCACAAAAGGCTATCAGCCCCCCCATCCGCAGCCCATTGGATGGGGGGGGGGACAGCCTCGGGCTTCACCCCTGGCCCTTGGGTGGCTGGGGGGGGACCCCTTGATTGAAGGGGTCCCCACTCCCCCAGGGTACCCCGGCCAGGGGTGACTAGTTGGATATTTAATGCCACGGCCGCAGGGCACGGCATAAAAGTGACCCCCGGCTGTGGCATTATCTGTCCAGCTAGTGGAGCCCGATGCTGGTGTTAAAAATACGGGGGACCCCTACTCTTTTTGTCCCCCGTATTTTTGGCACCAGCACCAGGCGCAGAGCCCGGTGCTGGTTTTAAAAATACGGGGGATCCCTGGCCAATTTTTCCCCGGATTTTTAGAACCAGCTCGATGAGCCAGATGCTGGTTATACTTTGGAGGGGGGACCCCACGCCATTTTTTTTTTCGGGTTTTTCCCGTTTTTTACCGTTTTTTAAAATCGCGGCAAAATCCGCCAAATCGGCCGATTTTCGCCCGCGACTCTGGCGAATCCGTTTTTTATTGAATATGGTGAATTCCGGAAGCCACCTTCCGGAATTCACCTGTCGAATGGAGTCGAATTTAAAAACGGCGATAATTTGCCGCGATTCGCCGTGAATTGCATATACCCATAGATGTCTATATGAGCACTGCAGCTGCCTTACTGAATAGAGAGGTGCAAATTCTCTATACAAGAAGCAGACAATATTAAACAGTACAGTAGGTATAGTATAAACAAATGATTTAATAAAATTGACAATATAAATAATTTAGTGATCACGCTGTTCGTGCATATGTATAACTATGCAATCACATAAATAGTAACAGTATTATTCACATAATAAACAAATAAAACAAAAAAAAACTATAGCTAAATATCTGGACTTTCAACACTGCATACAACTGTGCCATTTGGTGCAGATGGTACCCTCACCAATGGAGGTGTTCGTTGGTAATAAATGGTATATTGCCAAACTGCATAAAGGGGCAGATGTATTAAGCCTGGAGAAGGCATAAAGAAGTGATAAAGCAGTGATAAGTGCAAGCTGATAATGCACAGGACAATTGGCTCATAACTGTCAATTTACATATTGGAGGTGATTGGCTGATGCATCACCACCTTGCATTTATCACCGCTTTATCACTTCTTTATGCCTTCTCCAGGCTTAATACATCTGCCCCAAAGTGAGGTTTTATTTAACAGTCACTGATGACTTATGTCCCAGCACAACCGATGAAATTACAAGCTTTGATAAGCACAATCTTCACTGGAAATGCAGGTTGCCCATATACTCAGAACCGTCAGGTAACGGAGAAGGGTAATAGTGTCCTGCTCAGCTGGCACGTTGCACAGCCCACTGGGCCCCCCCGCTGCTGGAAGATGACCTTTCCTGGTACCTGTTAGGAGAGCAGGTGCGGTGGTGAGAGGGTACTAGGAGCTGGAATGATGCTTGTTGCTAGGGTGCGCTGGCCGGTTAATCACAGCAGATGGCAAAGCACTAGCCCAGCAGAAAACTCACTATATGCGAGGCAGCAATAGGAAACTGGGAAACAGAGCTCTGGTGGCTGATAGCATGCACTGAGGTGGACCCAGCAGCAGATGGAACGGCTCCAGTCCAACAGTGTAGATGGAGTGCTTTTACCACTTTGGCAGTGAAAGATGAAGTACACCCAGTGGCGGGATCAGTACGTAATCCCGCTGGACGGGATCCCGGCGGTCGAAATACAGACGCCGGAATCCCGACCACACAATCCCGAGAGGGGTGGAGAGCGGAACGCAGCCCTTTGCGGGCTCGCTTCGCTCGCCACGCTGCGGGCACGGTGCCTCGCTACGCTCGGCACACTATTATAATCTCCCTCTATGGGTGTCGTGGACACCCACGGAGGGAGAATATGTCGGGATTGTGGCGGTCGAGATTGTGGCGGTCGGGATTCCGGCGTCGGTATTTCGACCGCCGGGATCCCGTCCAGCAGGATGTTGACCGCATCCCCCAGTGGCGTATATAGCAGCTGTACACAGCAGAGAGTAGTCCAATACTAGGATATTAATTCAACATGTTTCTCTCCTTGTTGCAGCTTTTCTCAAAAATCAGATACCGGTTGTGCTGGGACATAAGTCATCAGTGACTGTTAAATAAAACCTCACTTTATACAGTTTGGCAATATACCATTTATTACCAACGAACACCTCCATTGGTCAGGGTACCATCTGCACCAAATGGCACAGTTGTATGCAGAGTATGACAGTCCAGATATTTAGATATTTATCAGTTTTATGTGTCTGTTTATTATATGAATAAAACGTGTTACTATTTGTGAATGCATAGTTATGCATATGCACTAACAGTGTGATTACTAATATTTATATTGTCAACTTTATTAAATAATTTGTTTATACTTGTAAGCGCGCACGTCTGTGTTTTTTTTGGTATACAATTCAGCAGCACCTACTGTACGGTTTAATAAGGTTTTCTAAGCAGCAGCAGGTTTTTGAAGCCATAGGGTTTGTCTCCAGTGCAAATTCCAATAGCTACTTTCATATTGTTATACAGAGGTCTACAGTTATGCTAAGTTTTACTTACGTTGAAATTTGTTTATTCATCAAAACTTGCATTTTAGACTTGCCATTTGCCGGGACACTAGCCATGGTGACCGCATTGCGGAGAACTCTACCCATTCCCAGAGTTCTCTCTCACCTCACTCCCCCCCCCCCTCTTTCTTCACCCCATTCCACACACACTCCCTAATTCTCTGTCACTCTTCCCCAATTTCTATCACTTTCCCCCACCCCTTGCATCAGAGTGTGTTACTGCAGTGTCCGTATCTTGAGTGATTGAGAGGCAGATTCTCCCATCTTTCCCATGATGATCTTCTTTGAGCATTGAGTGTTCTGCTGACCCAACATAATTGAGGAGCTGTTATACACATGGCTGTCTTCCAAAACAGGTCCTCCTCATGGGTGATTGGCAACCTCATCTTGGTGCCAGCACTCCTGGACTCACTGCTATAGCCTTTACCGCTACCAC
The DNA here is from genome assembly GCF_028390025.1 of Pseudophryne corroboree. Lineage (NCBI taxonomy): Eukaryota > Metazoa > Chordata > Amphibia > Anura > Myobatrachidae > Pseudophryne > Pseudophryne corroboree. The sequence continues at coordinate 412,089,259 of NC_086445.1, read as the reverse complement.
TGAATCTCCCACAATCCTCTAGAAGTTGGTGCCAATTTGCTGGGGGGAGAAATGAGTACCAATTACTCCATCTTCTCCTGGCAAGGGGGAAGGGGTTACCTGGGCAAGAAAATGCAGCCATGTCCAGTACTGTACATGGCTGGGTAGGTAACTTTCTTTGGGGAGGAGAAGGAGTTGACAGTTAAGTAGGGGAGAAGAGACTGTGGCCGTGCAGTCAGAGAGAGCTGTGATGGGAGGAGGTGGGGAATGGGAGATTCAGGGACTCTCATTCACTCTTGACGTGACTTGCGCTCGTCAAACACCTTGCCTCATTATACAAAAGATATGTTATATTATGTAAGTGGGCAGTACACCCTACCACTTACATGCCTATTTTATTCTTTCATTTGTACAGAATTTATGATACATGGGAGGGAATTGGTGAGTTATAAAATATAGACACTCCTTTCTTACATCATAAATTATTGCAAAATTAAAGAACAGATAATAGACATCTAAGGCAAAATCCTCAGTCTGCTAATGACACAGTTAACTGGTGCAGGTATTTGGCAAAATATTTAAAGACTAGAGACTAGTGTTATTAACCTTTGCAAAACAGGAGATGAGTAGATAATGGAAAGGTTTGTGTCTACCATCCATTGCTGAACAATCAGGATAAAGGGCAGCAATGTTTAACTATTACAACACAGTAACATAGTACAGCCTGATGATATAGAAACCAATGAACAATTTTTCTGGCTCTTTAGGTAAAAGAAAAATAAATAAGTAATCCAATGACTTGAAACAGTGCGATAACTGGCCAGCTAAGTGAAGTATGCTTTGCTGGCTGCGATTAGTCTCTGCTTCATTAAAGTGCTACTTGACTTTTAGATTGGAACAGCAACCTTCATACTGCTTACTGGAGTAAACAGTCTATAAAATAAATTAACCATTTATTAAAATCTAAGGCAGTTCACAGCAGCTGTTTAACAGCAAAATGTGTACTAAAACAATAAAAAAAAAAAAGTTCAGCAGACGCCACAAGTCTAATACATTAGTCCTGATCACACTGTTCTGAATGGTCTAGGATTGCCATCAGAACAAACGTACAGTGCATCCAGAAAGTATCCACATCGCTTCACCTTTTCAACATTTTGTTATGTTACAGCCTTATTCCTAACTGGAATAAATTATTTTTCCCCCCTCAAAATTCTACACACAATACCCCATAATGACAATGCAAATTTATCTAAAATAAAAAACTAAGAAATCACATGTACATAAGTATTCACAGCCTTTGCTTAATACTTTGTTGGTGCACCTTTGGCAGCAATTACAGCCTCAAGTCTTTTTGAATATGATGCCACAAGCTTGGCACACATATCTTTGGGCAGTTTCGCCCATTCCACTTTGCAGCACCTCTCATGCTCCATCAGGTTGGATGGGAAGCGTCAGTGCACAGCCATTTTCAGATCTCTCCAGAGATGTTCAATCGGATTCAAGTCTGGGCTCTGGCTGTGCCACTCAAGGACATTCACAGAGTTGTCCTGAAGCCACTCCTTTGATATCTTGGCTGTGTGCTTAGGGTCGTTGTCCTGCTGAACGATGAACCGTCGTCCCAGTCTGAAGTCAAGAGCGCTCTGGAGCAGGTTTTCATCCAGGATGTCTCTGTACATTTACTGCATTCATCTTTCCCTCTATCCCGATTAGTCTCCCAGTTCCTGCCGCTGAAAAACATCCCCACAGTATGATGCTGCCATCACCATGCTTCACTGTAGGCATGGTATTAGCTTGGTGATGAGCGTTGTCTGGTTTCCCCCAAACATGACACCTGGCATTCACGCCAAAGAGTTCAATCTTTGTCTCATCAGACCAGAGTATTTTGTTTCTCATAGTCTGAGAGTCCTTGAGGTGCATTTTGGCAAACTCCAGACAGGCTGCCATGTGCTTTTTACTAAAGAGTGGCTTCCATCTGGTCACTCTACCATACAGGCCTGATTGGTGGATTGCTGCAGAGACAGTTGTCCTTCTGGAAGGTTCTCCTCTCTCCACATAGGAATGCTGTACCTCTGACAGAGTGACCATTGGGTTCTTGGTCACCTCCCTGATTAGGGCCCTTCTCCCCCGATCGCTCAGTTTAGACAACCGGCCAGATCTAGCAAGAGCCCTTGTGGTTCAGAACTTCTTCCATTTACGAATGATGGAAGCCACTGTTCTCATTGGACCTTCAAAGCAGCAGATATTTTTATGTACCCTTCCCAAGATTTGTGCCTCAAGACAAATCTGTCTCTGAGGTCTACAGACAATTCCTTTGGCTTCATGCTTGGTTTGTGCTCAGACATGCCCTGTCAAGTGTGGGACCTTATATAGACAGGGTGTGCCTTTCCAACTCATGTCCAAACAACTGAATTTACCACAGGTGGACTCCAACTAAGCTGTAGGAACATTGCAAGTATGATCAGTGGAAACAAGATGCACCTAAGCTCAATTTTGAGCTTCATGGCAAAGGCTGTGAATACTTATGTACATGTGATTTCTTAGTTTTTTTATTTTTAATAAATTTGAAGAAAAAAAAAATCTAAAAAAAAAAAAAAACTTTTTCACGTTGTCATTATGGGGTATTGTGTGTAGAATTTTAAAGGGAAAAAAAGATTTTAAACCTACCGGTAAAATCTTTTTCTCCTAGTCCGTAGAGGATGCTGGGGACTCCGTAAGGACCATGGGGTATAGACAGGCTCCGCAGGAGACATGGGCACTCTAAAGACTTTAGAATGGGTGTGCACTGGCTCCTCCCTCTATGCCCCTCCTCCAGACCTCAGTTAGAGAAACTGTGCCCAGAGGAGACGGACAGTACGAGGAAAGGATTTTTGTTAATCTAAGGGCAAGATTCAAACCAGCCCACACCAACCACACCGTACAACATGGAATATACGAACCAGTTAACAGCATGAAACAAACAGCATCAGCCCGAGACTGATCAAAACCCTTATGTAAGCCAAAACTATATACTAGTCTTGCAGAATTTAGTCCGCACTGGGACGGGTGCCCAGCATCCTCTACGGACTAGGAGAAAAAGATTTACTGGTAGGTTTAAAATCTTATTTTCTCTTACGTCCTAGAGGATGCTGGGGACTCCGTAAGTACCATGGGGTTTATACCAAAGCTCCAGACCGGGCGGGAGAGTGCGGATGACTCTGCAGCACCGATTGAGCAAACATGAGGTCCTCCTCAGCCAAGGTATCAAACTTGTAGAATTTAGCAAAAGTGTTTGAACCCGACCAAGTAGCCGCTCGGCAAAGTTGCAATGCCGAGACACCTCGGGCAGCCGCCCAAGAAGAGCCCACCTTCCTAGTGGAATGGGCCTTTACCGAATTTGTTACCGGCAATCCAGCCGTAGAATGAGCCTGCTGAATCGTGTTACAGATCCAGCGGGCAATAGTCTGCTTAGAAGCAGGGGCGCCAACCTTGTTGGCTGCGTACAGGACAAACAGTGCCTCTGTTTTCCTAATACGAGCCGTCCTGGTTACATAAACTTTTAAGGCCCTGACTACATCAAGAGACTTGGAATCCTCCAAGTTCCCTGTAGCCACAGGCACCACAATAGGTTGGTTCATATGAAACAATGAAACCACCTTAGGCAGAAATTGAGGACGAGTCCTCAACTCTGCCCTATCCACATGGAAAATCAGATAGGGGCTTTTGTGAGACAAAGCCGCCAATTCGGACACCCGCCTCGCAGATGCCAAGGCCAACAACATGACCACTTTCCAAGTGAGAAATTTCAACTCAGCTGTTTGAAGAGGTTCAAACCAGTGTGACTTAAGGAACTGTAACACCACGTTAAGGTCCCATGGTGCCACTGGGGGCACAAAAGGAGGCTGGATGTGCAGCACTCCCTTTACAAAAGTCTGGACTTCTGGGAGAGAAGCCAATTCCTTCTGAAAGAATATAGATAGGCTCCATTAAGGTACAGATTTCGGCCCTAACTTCAGGCCCATATCCACAGCCCAGGTGGAAATCTTCCGTAGGAGCATTCTTGGCTTCACACCAAGAAACATACTTCCTCCAGATACGGTGATAATGTTTCGCAGTCACCTCCTTCCTAGCCCTTATCAGAGTAGGGATGACTTCCTCCGGAATACCTTTTCCAGCTAGGATTCGGTGTTCAACCGCCATGCCGTCAAACGTAACCGCGGTAAGTCTTGGAACACGCAGGGCCCCTGCTGCAACAGGTCCTCCCTGAGAGGAAGAGGCCATGGATCTTCTGTGAGCATCTCCTGAAGATCTGAATACCAGGCCCTTCGAGGCCAATCTGGAACAACGAGTATTGTCCGCACTCTTTTTCATCGTATGATTCTCAATATTTTTGAGATGAGAGGAAGAGGAGGGAACACAGACCGACCGAAACACCCATGGGGTCACCATGGCGTCCACCGCTACTGCCTGAGGGTCCCTTGACCTGGCACAATACCTCCGAAGCTTCTTGTTGAGGCATGACGCCATCATGTCTTTTTGGAGGAATTCCCCAAAGACTTGTTATTTTTGCAAAAACTTCTTGATGAAGTCCCCACTCTCCTGGATGGAGATTGTGTCTGCTGAGGAAGTCTGCTTCCCAGTTATCCACTCCTGGAATGAAGACTGCTGACAGAGCGCTTACGTGATTTTCCGCCCAGCGAAGAATCCTGGTGGCTTCCGCCATTGCCACTCTGCTCCTTGTATCGCCTTGGCGGTTTACATGAGCCACTGCTGTGACGTTGTCTGATTGACCAAGAACCGGTAGGTCGCAAAGAAGATTCTCCGCTTGTCGTAGGCCGTTGTATATGGCCCTCAATTCCAGTACGTTGATGTGCAGACAAGCCTCCTGGCTTGACCATAGTCCCTGAAAATTTCTTCCTTGTGTGACTGCTCCCCATCCTCGGAGGCTCGCGTCCGTGGTCATCAGAACCCAGTCTTGAATGCCGAACCTGCGACACTCTAGAAGGTGAGCACTCTGCAGCCACCACAGGAGAGACACCCTGGCCCTGGGGGACAGGCTTATCTTCTGATGTATTTGTAGATGGGACCCGGACCACTTGTCCAGAAGGTCCCACTGAAATGTCCTCGCATGAAACCTGCCGAAAGGGATGGCCTCATAGGCTGCCACCATTTTCCCCAGAACTCGAGTGCATTGATGAACAGACACTCTTTTTGGTTTTAGCAGGTCTCTGACCATGTTCTGGAGGTCCTGGGCTTTTTCCATTGGGAGAAAAACCCTCTTCCGTTCTGTGTCCAGAATCATGCCTAGGAATGATAGTCGAGTCGTTGGAATCAACTGTGACTTTGGCAGATTTAGAATCCAACCGTGCTGTTGTAGCACTCTCAGGGAGAGCGATACGCTCTTCAGCAATTGTTCTCTCGTTCTCGCTTTTATCTGGAGATCGTCCAAGTACAGGATAATTGTGACTTCCTGCCTGCGCAGGAGCACCATCATCTCCGCCATCACCTTGGTGAAAATTCTCGGGGCCGTGGAAAGCCCAGACGGCAACGTCTGAAACTGGTAATGACAGTCCTGTACAGCGAATCTCAGATACTCCTGATGAGGAGGATATATGGGGACATGAAGGTATGCATCCTTTATGTCTAGTGACACCATAAAATCCCCCCCTTCCAGGCTGGAGATAACTGCCCGGAGCGATTCCATCTTGAATCTGAACTTTTTCAAGTACAGGTTTAGGGATTTTAGATTTAAAATGGGTCTGACCGAGCCATCCGGCTTCGGGACCACGAACAGGGTCGAATAGTACCCTTTTCCCTGTTGGACTAGGGGAACCTTGATAATCACCTGCTGTTGACATAGCTTTTGAATCGCAGCTAATACTACTGCCCTCTCTGGGGGAGAAGCTGGTAAGGCCGACTTGAAAAATCGGCGAGGGGGCACCTCTTCGAATTCCAGTTTGTAGCCTTGGGACACAATTTCCATCGCCCAAGGATCCACATCTGACCGAACCCAGACCTGGCTTAAGAGTCTAAGACGTGCCCCCACTGCGCGGACTCCCTCAGTGGAGCCCCAGCGTCATGCGATGGATTTAGTAGAAGCCTGGGAGGACTTCTGCTCCTGGGAACTAGCCGAAGCAGGCATTCTTTTCCCTCTTCCCTTACCTCTGGCGAGGAAGGATGAGCCCCGACCTCTTCTGGACTTATGCGACCGAAAGGACTGCATCTGATATTGCGGAGTTTTCTTTTGCTGCAAGGGAACAAAAGGCAAAAAGGTAGATTTACCCGCGGTGGCTGTTGAAACCAGGTCCGCAAGACCTTCCCCGAATAAAACTTCACCCTTGCAAGGTAAAACCTCCATATGCTTCTTTGAGTTGGCATCACCCGTCCATTGGCGAGTCCACAGGGCACGCCTAGCAGAAATCGCCATGGCGTTGGCTCTCGAACCTAGCAGCCCAACGTCTCTTTGAGCGTCTCTCATATATAAGACTGCGTCTTTAATATGACCTAACGACAATAAAATGGTATCCCTATCTAGGGTATCAAAGTCAGCTGACAAGGTATCTGTCCAAGCTGCAACTGCGCTACATACCCATGCCGATGCTATTGCCGGTCTGAGTAAAGCACCCGTATGCGTATAAATAGATTTTAAGGTAGTTTCCAGTCTGCGATCCGCAGGATCCTTGAGTGCTGCCGTGTCAGGAGACGGTAGCGCCACCTTTTTGGACAAGCGCGTTAAAGCCTTGTCCACCCTGGGCGATGATTCCCACCGTACCCTGTCCTGTGCAGGGAAAGGATACGCCATAAGAATCCTCTTGGGAATCTGCAGTTTTTTGTCTGGAGTTTCCCAAGCTTTTTAAAATAACTCGTTCAGCTCATGAGATGGGGGAAAGGTTACCTCAGGTTTCTTTTCCTTATACATGCGCACCCTCGTGTCAGGGACAGAGGGGTCATCAGTGATATGCAAAACATCTTTTATTGCAATGATCGTATAATGAATACTTTTGGCCACCCTTGGGTGTAACCTTGCATCATAGTAGTCGACAATGGAGTCAGAATCCGTGTCGGTATCAGTGTCTGCTATTTGGGATAGAGAACGTTTTTGAGACCCTGAAGGGCCTTGTGACACAGTCAAAGCCATGGATTGACTCCCTGCTTTTTCCCTGGACTCTGCTTTGTCCATCCTCTTATGTAATAAGGTCACATTTGCATTCAAAACATTCCACATGTCCAACCAATCAGGAGTCGGCGTTGCCGACGGAGACATCACAATCATATGCTCCACCTCCTCCTTAGATGAGCCTTCCGCTTCAGACATGTCGACACACTCGTACCGACACCCCCACACACACACACAGGGATATATTTATATGGAGACAGTTCCCCACTAAGGCCCTTTGGAGAGACAGAGAGAGAGAGTATGCCAGCACACACCCAGCGCCAACTAACACTGGAAACAAATTCCCAGATAATATAGCGCTTTTTTTATATATATAATTATCTGTGTAATACATTCACTGCGCCTTACAAGTGCCCCCCCCCCCCCTCTTTTCAGCCCTGTGTCACCGTGTTCAGCAGGGGAGAGTCCGGGGAGCCAGCTTCTCTGCAGTACACTGTGGAGAAAATGGCGCTGGTTAGTGTTGTGGGACCTAGCTCAGCCCCCTCCAGCGGCAGGCTTCGGTCCCGCTCAATTTTGTATAACTGGCGGGGGATTTTTATAACTACTGCCTCCGCAGCCTATATATACTTATATGCCAGTCCTAGAGGTTTATATTGCTGCCCAGGGCGCCCCCCCTGCGCCCATCAGTGCCTGCTCGTGTGTGCTGTGTGTGGGAGCAATGGCGTGCAGCGTTACCGCTGTGCGCTTACCTCAGGGAAGATCAGAAGTCTTCTGCCGCCTTTGAAGTCTTCTTTCTTCTTATACTCACCCGGCTTCTATCTTCCGGCTCTGTGAGGAGGACGGCGGCGCGGTTCCGGGACGAACGGCGAGGGGAGACCTGCATTCCGACTCCCTATGGAGCTAATGGTGTCCAGTAGCCTAAGAAGCAGAGCCTATCACTTAAGTAGGTCTGCTTCTCTCTCCTCAGTCCCACGATGCGGGGAGCCTGTTGCCAGCAGTGCTCCCTGAAAATAAAAAACCTAACAAAATTCTTTTATCAGAGAAACTCAGTAGAGCTCCCCTGTAGTGCACCCATTCTCCTCTGGGCACAGAATCTGAGGTCTGGAGGAGGGGCATAGAGGGAGGAGCCAGTGCACACCCATTTTAAAGTTCTTTATAGTGCCCATGTCTCCTGCGGAGCCCGTCTATACCCCATGGTCCTTACGGAGTCCCCAGCATCCTCTGGGACGTAAGAGAAATATGGGCAGATTACATACCTCCCAACATGACCCTCTCCAGGAGGGACAGAATGCTCTGCTTCTGGACTTTTCTCTTAATGTATGATTGCTGGCACCTGTGTTGAACAGGTAAACGGATAAGAAAGGCGTTTCACCACAGGTGATGGCAATCATAGAGTAAGAGAAAAGTTCAGGAGCAGAGTATTCTGTCCCTCCTGGAGAGGGTCATGTTGCGAGGCATGCGATTATTGAGAACGCACACACACTGCTCAATATCTGGAGACTGTGTCAGATATTTTTTGATTTGGGACAACAGACCAGAAAATCAATTGTTCGTGTGTGTGGGTAAGATTTTCCTGAATTATCGGCAAAACGCCGGCACGATCGTTCGTACACACTATTGGCAATTAGTGTGTGCAAATCAGACCAATAATTGTATAGTGTGTACCTAGCTTTACTCCTATGTAGGTTGCTACTAAATCCTTGTTGCACCACAGGAACAAGAATAATAATAATAATAATAATAATAATCATCATCTATGCGATAACAGAAGACTAGATACTGTTCTTACACATTTCTCATCTCCCTCACTAATTTTTAGCAACCAGATCCCAGTAACATTAGCAATTGGAAATACATATTACGCATTCACTGAAGCTTATGGAAAATAAAGGCAACATAATTACATAACAGTTCGATTCTATTTTAGTTGCTGATTTACATCAACAAGTACCGGTCCATTGTTATCCCCATTTTGGTGGAATTATAACAGGCCAACAACGCACACCTAGTATGCCAGACCAACCACTGAAATAAATGGGAACTGGCTAGTATTTATTCTGATGCACAGTGGCCCTACAGCTGCTAGAGGAAACCAATAGGCTCAATTCTGTATCTTTCCTGAATAGTAAATAATAAATGAGTGTATATCATCAAATAACACCGATTCCTATAAAACAAAATGTTACAAGTAAAAAAGAAAAGAAGCAGCTGTATGGGTGACTGACATTGCTGGGTAAATCACTTCATGCTCACAGGACACACCTACATGTCAATTTCACAATAGGCTGCCTGCTGTGACCCCTGTTTAAAAGATGGACATTGCACAGGCGAGCACTAGGACTGGTCACGCTTTGCAGAACCAAGCACACCACAGTACACAGGCAGGAGGACACATACCGGGCGGCACACAGCTGCTACAGAGAGATAGGGCTTCTCTGCGGCGGGCTGGCCAGAGCAGACTGGAGACACACACCCCAATGTCACATACGCTCAGAATGAGTAATACCGGCAACTGCCGGGGCTGGTTACCAGAAAGCGGGTAGATCCTGTGCCCTGATCGATTGCCCCCACCAATGGTCCTAGGACGAGTCTGTTGGAGGCGGCCATGCTGCTTGCTGTGTATGACCCGGGATGACTGCTCAGTCTCTGCCCGCTCTACCGCACGCTGCCCGGCTCACACATAGCCATGCCATACAGCCGTGACGTCACGGGGCGCTGACCCGACACAGCCAATCAGGCTGCGGGGGTGTGCGAGCGCCCACGTCACTGGCCTTCCTGCTGCTCGTCACGGGGGCTCTTTTGCTTGTGTACACGCTGATGTGTGTCTGCTGACGTCACGCCCGCACTGGCGCGTGGTCTGAGGAAGAGACGTGAGCCCACCCCGTGTCGCCCCCTTCCTCCCCTGCTCCTGTATCGCTCATGTGAGAGACACCCGAGCAGCAGCACTGTCTGCACAACCTGCACCACTCGTGCCCTGGCCGGGTGAAATAATGTCATACATGAAGGTCATACTGCACTGGTCAGACCAGTTCCAGATCAGATACTGCCATATGTGCTTGGATTGGTGACTGCTGCAAAATTTAATTAACTTTCACATGGTTTGTACCTGGGAAGTAAATTCTAGGTACACAAACATAGATGCTTGCAGGGAAGATATACGTATGTAAGGGGCAGTGTAACCAGGCATACAAGAGATCTACAATGTCTAGGTCGTCAGTCAGGTTGACATGCATTAGGGCGACATGGACAAAAGGGAAAAGGTCGAGATGGACAAAAGGGTGATACTTGGTTTTGCATTTTTGAGATTAGTGTGGATAGTTTTTCCATCTGGGACCACCATTTGTAGTAAAAGCGCTGGCCCACCATACGTTGGGCACAGTGTCTCACTGCTTCGCTCGACACAAGGTGCATACACACCGTGCAATGTAACTTTACAATTTTGACTACATAGTCAAAATCGTAAGGGAAGTTAGTGCAAATCGCACGATACCGATGCACGCTCCCGTGAAAAGATAAACTGCAAGGAAGTCAAGCTTGACCATATTGTGTACAATCTAGTTTTCTAGTATTTCTAGTATAGTCAAAATCTCAAAGATAGTCAATATCAGTGGTTCAGGGCTCCGGGGAGTTCAGGGGAAATTGCAAAGTCAAAATCGGAGATAGTCAATATCTCACCATGTGTGTGCACCATAAGGGTTATGATTTGTGACATGGATAGTCAAGGATGGAAAAAGTCCAAAAAACATGAAAAAAAATATTGTGTGTCGACCATTCCCATGTTGACAATTTGATCCTGTCGTCCTTTTGTCAATGTCGACCTAATGCATGTTGACTGTATAGGGTCGACCTAAAGTCCGGATCCCAGTGTGAGCATTGAATATTAGCTTACCAGCAGCTGTGCTGGGCACACCGAGTGATTGGATAGCGAATACTTCATGTGTCACGTCAGGCGATCTTACTGGGGCTAGCATATACCCCCAGATCTACACATTAGTGGCAGCTGGAAAATAGAGCCAGCACGCTAGTAATTAGCATGGCACACTCCTAGCAGTTGGATGGAATTAACAGGCAATGTCTCAAGCAGCAGTGGTTTTGCAAACAAAGGGGGTAATTCCAAGTTGATCGCAGCAGGATTTTTGTTAGCAATTGGGCAAAACCATGTGCACTGCAGGGGAGGCAGATATAACATGTGCAGAGAGAGTTAGATTTGGGTGGGTTATTTTATTTCTGTGCAGGGTAAATACTGGCTGCTTTATTTTACACAAATTAGATTGCAGATTGAACACACCCCACCCAAATCTAAGTCTCTTTGCACATGTTATATCTGCCTCCCCTGCAGTGCACATGGTTTTGCCCAATTGCTATCAAAAATCCTGCTGCGATCAACTTGGAATTACCCCCAAAGGTCACACACAAAATACAAATAGCAACTTTTTCCCTAAACCAAACTACACCAACTTATCTCTCTACTTGGCCCCTCCTGTGCAAAACCTGGATCTCTCATCCATACTCATTACCTGTTCCGATTTGGGTTTACAAGTCCGTCATGGCTGTGTTATGGGAGTATCACTGAAGTTATTGCGAATTCAGATGCTTACTCACACTGAAGGCCGTACTCTGACAGACAATCTGCACCTAGCATTGGGCTGAAGACGCTCGAAGGGAAGGGCTTGTAGTTGTATTTGCATATAATCGCAGAAGCAATACATGCAAAAGAAGAACACAACTCAGAATCAGGCCCCTTCTGTTAAATGTCTACCATTGCACAATGAAACGTGTGGTCTCTAAACCAGCGTTTCCCAACCTCGGTCCTCAAGGCCCACTAACAGTCCAGGTTTTAGTGATATCCATGTTTAAGCACCAATGGTTAAATCAAAATAACTGAGGTACTAATTAAGTTACCTGTGCTCATGTATGGCTATCCTTAAAACCTGGACCATTAGTCTGCCTTGAGGACCGTGGTTGGGAACCCTTGCTCTAAAACTTAATGGGCCAAATGTAATAGAGTGAGAGTTTCAAAAAGTGAGAGATTTGGTAAGGTTTTGCAGTGTTTTTTTTTAAAAGTGGCAATCATTTATACAGCAAGATCAACCTGGTTTTGCAGTGTTAATGATTGCCACTTTAAAAAAAAACCTAAAAAACCTTACCAAATCTTTCACTCTCTGAAACATTTAAGGTCCATACACACTGGGCGTTTTTGCCCAGCGTGTATGAACAGCGATGATCGCTGACATCGCTGGCTGAAAAGCGCTCAGTGCATACACACTGAGCGCTTTTCCACGCTGCCCAGCAATGTCAGTGGGGGTGAGCGGCTTTCCATAGCAGGACGCTATGGAAAGCCGCTCACCCCGCAATTCATCTACTGGTAATACCAGTAGATGAACGGCGGCTGCCAGCGATGAAGCGGGAGCGCGCATCAGCGCTCACCGCTTGCTCATACACACTGGGCGGCTTTGAGCTGAAAGCAGCTCAACACACCAAAAGTGATCTGCTTTCAGCTCAAAATCACCCAGTTTGTATGGGCCTTTACTTTATTACATTTGGCCCCTAGTGTTCCCTGGCAACTTACCTCTTCAGGCAAGCTTATCAAATGCCAGTAAAATCCAAGTTACCTCCATAAGCTATCCTAACTAATTACATCCCCTCTATACAGTCCATATAAAACTAAGGACTGTGCTGACACACACCCAATTGTTACTATGATCATATGTGTATTGACCTTCATGACCTCTGTGCAGGTGTTAAGGTCCCATTAGAATTGGCATGCGCCTTATAATGCTCTGTGCTAGGGCTGAGCTTACTGTACTCTCTCTGTTTAGGCATCCTTCAGAGTGTGGTACAAAATGTTGACATTCAGAATGTCAACGCCATGAAAATGTGAACAAAATACATAGCAACATTAACTCTCTTGTGAGGAGAGGGAAATGTTCTTCTCTGAGTATATTGAATTTACATACAATAATTCAAATATAAAAAAAAAATTCATTTATTACACAAATAATATAAGAAATATCCTTTATAATAAAAGGCTAACACTGCTCTTCACCTCTATGGGTGGAATTCAAGTGTTTATGTGCCGGGGGCCACTAGATGGTGCCCAACAGAGCAATTCAACTGTTGCTCCGTTAGGGCGCACACAAAAAGAGTTAAAAAAAACATATGGAATACATTTTTTTTACATTTAGGCACCATATTTAGTCAAACATGGTAATAACATTTTCATATTGTAGAGGATGGGCAGCACTTGATATGCCGGCTGTCGGAATCCTGGCGCTCAGCATACCGGCGTCGGAATCCCGACAACTATTTTCCCTCTTGGGGTGTCCACGACACCCCTGGAGGGAGAATAAGTGTAGCACGCCACCGTGCCCACAGTGTGGCGAGCGCAGCGAGCCCGCAAGGGGCTCTTTTGTGCTCGCCCCGCTGTCTGTATACCGGCGGTCGGGATCCTGGTGCTTGTATGCTGGGCGCCAGGATACCGAGCACCGGCATACCATAGTAGACCCATAGGAAATATTGATGAAATTTGCATGTCTGTATAAAGTATATATTTTTAGTCAGAACCCATTAAAATAATATATCACTGATCTCCACATAATGGGAGAGGAACATAACATGGGTTAGGGCTTGGCAAAATCCATGTTGGATGATCTTGATTTGACAGTGGTGACCTGAAAATCAGCAAGTTGGAGATTTTTAACAAATTGTTTTTTACTGACCCCCAAGAAATCGCTGAGTCCATTGATCGGCTAATCATATCACCAGTCGTAATCGTGGAATCGTTGCTTACATTTATGAGCCACTTTAGTACAAGAGAAATGTTTCAAGAAGTGGCAGTGTATATTTTCTATCGGGAGGTGTTTGTGTCATAAATATACCAGGAGTGTTAATCATAAGTAATTATTCCTGTAGTATACATTGTATACTGGTATACGCAGAAGCCAAATATAGGCCCTCGTTCCGAGTTGATCGCTCGCTAGCAACTTTTAGCAGCTGTGCAAACGCTAAGCTGCCGCCCTCTGGGAGTGTATCTTAGTTTAGCAGAAGTGCGAATGAAAGGATCACAGCGCTGCTACTAAAAAAGATTGTGCAGTTTCAGAGCAGCTCGAAACTTACTCCTAGCTAGCGATCACTTCAGACACTCCCAGCCACTCCCCCGTTTCCCCAGCCACTCCTGCGTTTTTATCGGGCACGCCTGCGTTTTTACACACACTCCCCGAAAACGCTCAGTTTCCGCCCAGAAACACCCACTTCCTGTCAGTCACTCACCGATCAGCAGTGCGATTGAAAAGCGTCGCTAGACCTTGTGTGAAACTTCACAGTTTTGTGTTAAAGTACGACGCGCGTGCGCACTGCACACCATACATATGCTCAGAAGTGCCGCTTTTTCAACTAATCGCCGCACTGCGAACTAAAGCAGCTAGCGGTCAACTCGGAATGAGGGCCATAAAGACAAGGCCAGGGCCGTTTCTTGGGGCAGGCGAGCAGTGCAACCGCACTGGGCACCCGCCGCGGCACTAACTGGCTCCCTGTTTCCCCCTCCTATTTCTCCCCGAGTAACCCGCTTGGGGGGGGGGCGGAGTTTTACGGAATGACGCGGTTGCATCGTTACGTCACAACGCAACCCCGTCACTCCGCGAAACTCCCCCCCTCCGAGCAGAGTACAGAGGGGGATCCAAGTTAGGAAAAGGGAAAGGCCGGTGTGAGGAGCGACTGGTGAGGCGGGCCGAAGAGCGGTAATCGCCTCTGTAAGTATTCTATCTCTCTCTCTCTCAATGTGTAAAATGGGGACACCTGCTGTAATGTGTGAAATGGGGACTCTTGCCTGCCGTAGTGTGGGGATTTAATGTATCAAGGGCATTAGGGTGTGTGGCATAATATGGTGCAGGGGGCATTACTGTGTGGGGCTTAATATGGTAGAATTTTTTTTTCCTGTGGTGGTCGTGATCTGTTGGAGCAGGGTCAAAAACTGGATTGTGAGGTAGTCTTTTCAGACGAGGCCACATCCATTTAGATGAGGCCATGCCCCTTGCTGGGAGCGCGCGCAAGTTTTTTTTTTTAATCTAGGTGTGGGGGGGGGCACATTTTTTTATGTCATGGGGGGCGCATTTTTAAATCTCGCACTGGGAGCCAAATTGGCTAGAAACAGCCCTGGACAAGGCAATGATCAGAGTCACTCAGCACATGTAGTAACAGTCAATAGCTATTTTAGTGACTAATAAAGATTGTAAACCAGCCTCATAAGCTGGCTCTATGTGAAGGTAACAAAGCTGTATAAATGAATAGAAAACCGAGATATGTACCTGTGTGCTGTGTTCAGGGCACTGAGAGTCTGCTGCTGCTGCTGCTGTAGAGCGAATAGCGGTAGGGGTTGCTGGCAGGTGAAGTGGCAAAGTGCAGCCTACACCAGATGCAGGTGGTAGGTGGCTCCTGATGTGTTTAGGAGTGTTTGTAGTCTACTGTCGTAATGGGGCCAGTAATTGTTCACATTGCAATCATGTGCAGCCACACGTAGAGGTTAATGACAGGCACAGATGGCAGCTGTACCTGTAATGTGTCTAGAGCACTATCATAGTGAGTATGGAGCAGGAGATTGCTGGAAGTTACCAGCCATTTGTAGCTAAAATGCTGTGACCTGCGCCAGGTATACTGTGTCTTGTTTTAGCGTGCTGGTGGACCCCTAGGCGAACAGTCGCTACTTCATAAATATTAATATGTAGTGAGACTCTTTTTACCTCTTCTTTTCTCCATTTACTCAAGTGTTATACACAAAATTAGAGCAATTGTTCTGTAAAATATATGTACATGCTGTACATATAGGGCCTAATTCAGAATTGATCGCAGCAGCAAATTTGTTAGCAATTGGCTAAAACCATGGGGGTAATTCCAAGTTGATCGCAGCAGGATTTTTTTTAGCAGTTGGGCAAAACCATGGGGGTCATTCCGAGTTGTTCGCTCGGTAAAAATCTTCGCATCGCAGCGATTTTCCGCTTAATGCGCATGCGCAATGTCCGCACTGCGACTGCGCCAAGTAAATTTGCTATGCACTTAGGAATTTTACTCACGGCTTTTTCATCGTTCTGGCGATCGTAATGTGATTGACAGGAAATGGGTGTTACTGGGCGGAAACAGGCCGTTTTATGGGCGTGTGGGAAAAAACGCTACCGTTTCCGGAAAAAACGTAGGAGTGGCTGGAGAAACGGGGGAGTGTCTGGGCGAACGCTGGGTGTGTTTGTGACGTCAAACCAGGAACGACAAGCACTGAACTGATCGCAGATGCCGAGTAAGTCTGGAGCTACTCAGAAACTGCTACTAGGTGTGTAATCGCAATATTGCGAATACATCGTTCGCAATTTTAAGATGCTAAGATTCACTCCCAGTAGGCGGCGGCTTAGCATGAGCAAATCTGCTAAAATCCGCTTGCGAGCGAACAACTCGGAATGACCCCCCATGTGCACTGCAGGAGGGGCAGATATAACATGTGCAGAGAGAGTTAGATTTGGGTGTGGTGTGTTCAATCTGCAATCTAATTTGCAGTGTAAAAATAAAGCAGCCAGTATTTACCCTGCACAGAAATAAAATAACCCACCCAAATCTATCTCTCTCTGCACATGTTATATCTGCCTCCCCTGCAGTGCACATGGTTTTGCCCAACTGCTAAAAAAAATCCTGCTGCGATCAACTTGGAATTACCCCCCATGTGCACTGCAGGGAGGGCAGATATAACATGCAGAGAGAGTTAGATTTGGGTGGGGTGTGTTCAAACTGAAATCTAAATTGCCAGTATTTACCCTGCACAGAAACAAAATAACCCACCCAAATCTAACTCTCTGCACATTTTATATCTGCCCCACCTGCAGTGCACATGGTTTTGCCCAACTGCTAACAAATTTGGTGCTGCGATCAACTCTTAATCGCCCCCATAGTGCGGCTTTCGATTTTGGCAGAAAGCACGTTAGTTCTTTCACTTGTAGAACCGGCAGCCAATCAGTGTCTGCTACCATGATAATAGCCCCCTGATTGGCTGTGAGTGGCCTGTCTGTCAATCAACAGTGGCCTCACTCACAGCCAATCAACGGGCTGTTACTATGGTAGCAGCCGCTGATTGACTGCCGGGCCTACAAGTGACAGAACTCACAGGGGTTCCACCACTATCGGGAGCCGTGCTATGGGGGGTCATTTTGACCCGATCACACGCAGCGGTTCTTCGCTGCGGTGCGAACGGGTCGGAAATGCGCATGCGCGGTGGATGCATTGCAAATGCATTGCATGCGCGCGTTGTTGCCTGGCGACGATCGTCGCCGGGGAACGATGACGCCAGCGAGAAATGTGATCGCAGCGGCGATCGCAAGAAGATGGACAGGCAGGAGGCATTCCGGGTTGGATACTCACCGTTTTCCAGGCGTGGTGAGTCCAGTGCAGGCAGATCCAGGTGTTTGGAGGGTGGATGTCTAACGTCAGGACTGGGACCTTCATCGCTGGATCCGTCGCACTGGGTGAGTAACTGCAGCCCTGGTCTTGTTTTACTTGAAACTTTTTTAGCATAGCAGGGCTGCACAAGCGTTCGCAGCACTGCTATTCTAAAATACACTCCCCCATTGGCGGCGTCAGGTTGATCGCACGAGCAGCAAAAAGTTGCTACGTGCGATCAATTTCGGAATGACCCCCTATATGAACAGCATGTACATATAGCGCAGCTGTGTTCGGCTGGATCGGGTCTTTTACACAGAGAAGCACTGCACAGATCACACTGATCTGTACAGGCTTCTCCAAACAAATTATAAAAGACGGTTTGCTAAATAAAGCTGGATCACTCTGTTGCTAGCGAAACGCGTTGAGCCTACTCACCTACCTGGACACTACTCTCTGACATTACATTGGGACTCTGATACTTTTGGCTACAATTGGACACTGTTCCTATCACTGGGCAATTACTACAAATAAAGACCGATCCACACCTGCAGCTAGCAATGGACTCTTCCTAAAGCTGATGCCATCATATACGTCCAATGTGGAACTGGTAACTATTTCTGCTACAGTGAGTGCCATCTGGAGATTGTCCTAGCCTTAATAACATATGTCTCAGAGAAGAGTGGACTTTTAATATATCTCATCCAGGGAGAGATCATGATCACAAGTGTTATCTATCAGATAATAGGAATCGATTCCTGTTTTTTAATGGTTTAATAAATTGTTATTTTTTATTCAGCAAACCGTCTTTTTATAATTTGTACAGCCAGCGCTGGTAATCTGTGTCTTTTCT
Source organism: Pseudophryne corroboree (assembly GCF_028390025.1). Classification (NCBI taxonomy): domain Eukaryota; kingdom Metazoa; phylum Chordata; class Amphibia; order Anura; family Myobatrachidae; genus Pseudophryne; species Pseudophryne corroboree. Next base: position 412,070,924 of record NC_086445.1, on the reverse strand, counting down.
TCTTTAGTTTATTGGGGAACTGACCATCCCCTTACCAGCTGCTGCTGACTGCGCACTTACATATTCTTTATTTCTCCAAACAAATTGCTTAGTGGGACAGTTATTTCTAAAGTGTATTTTGGCCCAAGTTTGCCTAATTCTCAGTTGTGTTTGCTAAACACTATTCTTAGTAAATTTTAAAGTACTGTTATTTCCTATGGAAAGTTCTTCCGAGTTTGGCTGATGGTGTATTTGATCGTATTTGTGATTTCACCCGTGTTTGAAGTTCGATTCGATGCAATACTCCCATGTTTGGCTTTAGTAAAGTTCTGGGTTTGAAAAACAATGGATAGCCACAACCGCGATTGCAATCTCGACCAAATCCTTGAACTTACTTGCAGAAACTACCAGTACAGCACCATGATAAGGACTGGTTCTCATGAGCAGTTATAGATCTGTCTGCACTTTGTATAATACTAGATGGACTAAAAATAAAAAATTTTGCTTCCAGCATCCAGCAAGAATAGACAAATCAATAGGTCATTATTTTGAGGATGGCTTCGGCTTGTATTAAATATAACCACCAGTGAGAACATACCCTCAGAAGGTTTATACTCCCTAACTTGTGGGCAATAGATTGACAAAGCCGAAGAAAAGTATTTTAATATAATCTGGTAAATTAATTAACACTGAAATGAATATTATCTTACTGTGGAACCAGTTGTTACATTTTTTAAGTGTCTTGCAAATATCTTCTAAATAACACAAGGTACTGAAAGTTATATGGAGTATTGCCAAGGCAGAAGCAGCACCTTCATTGACTATTGTAAGTGCTTCAGTAAAAGAAACTCATTAGTGGTGGTGCAATACTGTACGTTTCTTTCCAATTGCAAATTGGCAATGCAAGAACGATAGAATTTAGCTGAATAAATACTTCCTTTAATAGGTCAAATGTTTCATGAATGTAAATAAATGACGTATGTATGTGTGATAAATGATAGACTATTAATGGAATAGCCATAGCGCATGCAGAGGCTGTGTGTGTGTGTGTGTGTGTGTGTGGGGGGGGGGGGGGGGGGGGTTTCTGAGTACCCATATATCCCCCCTGCCCATAGATCCATTGCCGCACCTGACCGATCTGGGTTTTTCATTGTTCTGGTTGATTGTACCCCGAACAGGCAGCTGCGACTGAGCTACTGCGCATATGCGGCAGCTCCTTTTATATAGCGAGAGCTGTATCAGCAGCACGCAGCTCTTTCTATGGGGCTTTGAGAGACGTCTCTTCCTCCGTCCTCATAACACAGGTAAGGTACAGTAGTGTCAGTGGCAGCATCAAGCACTGTGTTTGGCGCATGCCTGTTTCTTTGCTGGTATTTGGATACTTAGGTTGTTGCTTCGTTTCCTTTGCTGTATACCTTGATGAAGGTCCCTAATTGGTATTGAAATGTCGGTACACTATTGGAACTGGTATGTGCTACTTCTTTTAAAATAAATTTTTCTATTTTTTATGTGCATTTAAAAAGTCTGGAGAGTGCTATCATTCTATAGTTTACATAGTTGTTGAGGTTGAAAATAGACAATTGTCCATCGAGTTCAAACTATATTATAAAAAAAAATATATTTTTATTTTTTGTTAATTAAATGTTGTGTTTCTGGATATTTTTTTCCGCTAAGAATTTATCTAATCCATTTTTAAACTTATTGAGTCCACCATTACAACCTTCTCTGGCAGAGAATTCCAAATCCTTACTGCTCTTACTGTGAAGAACCCTTTTCTCCGTTGAGTATGGAATTTTTTTTTCTTCTAACCTCAGGGGGTGTCCTATGTGGTGTTTTTTTTTGGTAAACAAATCGTTTGATAAATCCTTCTATTGTCCCTTAATGTATTTATAAATATTAATAATGTCCCTTCTTAGTCGCCTCTTTTCCATTGTAAACAAATCTAACCTTTTAAGTCTTTCCTCATAATCCAGTGCCTCTAACCCCTTAACCAGTTTAGTGGCTCGCCTCTGAACCCTTTCGAGTTCCAAGATATCTTTTTTATAGTGCGGTGCCCAAAATTGTACACAATATTCCAGGTGTGGCCGCACCAATGATTTATACAGTGGCAGGATTACACTCTCATACCCCGTTTTATGCATGCTAACACCTTATTAGCCTTTGTTGCTGCATTTTAACATTGCATACTGCTACCAAGTTTATTATCGATGAGCACTCTCAAATCTTTTTCAACTACCGTTATCCCTACATTTTCCCCATTTAGTTTACTGGCTGCCTGCTTGTTCTTAGTCCCAAAGTGCATAACTTTACATTTGTCTATATTGAACCTCATTCTCCATTTATCCGCCTAGACCTCCAGTCTAGATAAGTCATTCTGTAGAGACTCAACATCCTTGTCTGAATTAATTATTCTACATAGTTTAGTATCATCTGCGAAAATTGACACTGTGCTTTCCAGTCCCTCACCTAGGTCATTAATGAATATGTTAAACAGCAATGGCCCGAGTACTGAGCCGTGCGGTATTCCACTGAGCACTGAAGCCCATTCAGAATACATCCCATTAATCCCCACTCGCTGTTCCCTATTAAACAGCCAATTACTCACCCAAGTACAAATAGTGTTTTCTACCCCAATCTCTCTTAGTTTGAGAATTAGTCTCCTGTGTGGAACTTTGTCAAAGGCCTTAGCGAAATCCAAAAAGATCACATCCACTGCTTGTCCCTGATCAATATTATCGCTCACTTTCTCGTAGAAGCTTATTAAGTTAGTTTGACATGACCTGTCCTTCACAGATCCATGCTGATTCCTAGTAATAACCTTGGAGGTATCCAAGTACTCTAGTATGCTATCCCTTAATATACCTTCTAGTATTTTCCCCACTATAGATGTCAAACTTCCCGGTCTATAGTTCCCGGGGAGCGTTTTACTACCCTTTTTAAATATTGGGACTACCTCTGCTATACGCCAGTCCTTTGGTATCATTTCTGATCTAATTGACTCGCTGAAAATCAGATACAGAGGTTTCGATATCTCTACGTTGAGTTCCATAAGAACCCTGGGGTGGAGTCCATCCGACTCAGGAGATTTATTTATCTTAATTTTACTTAGTCTCTCCCGGACTACTCCCTCGTTTAACCAAGTACCAAGCAACGGGTCGTTATTATAGTTTATGTTATGCTCTACTCTTGTCAACCTGTTCTCTTTTGTGAATACTGATGGAAATAATTAATTAAATAGATCCGCTTTTTCCTTATCATCATTAATCAAGACATCCAACTCGCCCTTTAAAGGTCCAAAATTCTCCCTTTTTAACCTTTTACCGTTTATACACTTAAAGAACTTTTTGGGGTTTGTTTTACTCTCCTTTGCTATTTGTTTTTCGTTTTCTATTTTAGCTGCTCTGATTGCTTTTTTACATTTTTTGTTACATTCCTTGTAGAACTGGAATGATTCCACCGTTCCGTCAGACTTAAATGATTTGAAAGCATACCTTTTTTTATACATATGTTCCTTGACCTTCTTATTCAGCCACATCGGTTTGAATTTCCTACTTCTGTTTTTGTTGACTTTGGGAATATATAAATTAGTGTATTTATTGAGCGCAGTTGTAAAAACATCCCACATTTCAGCAGTATTCTTACCATGAAATACAATTTCCCAATTGATGTCCTTCATTGCTTGTTTCAGCAATATGAAATTAGCTTTCCTAAAGTTAAAAGTCTTAGTTAAACCCTTATATTGTTGTTTTTGGAAGCTGATATCGAATGTAATCATATTGGGATCGCAATTACCTAGGGTCTCCCCTACTTTATTATTTGTTATTATTTTCTCATTATTAGTTAGTACTAAGGTGGTCATTCCGAGTTGATCGCAGCCAGCAACGTTTTGCTGCTGCTGCGATCAACTAGTACACGCCTATGGGGGAATATATTTTAGCTTAGCAGGGCTGCGATCGCTTGTGCGGCCCTGCTAAGCTAAACATTTTTCAAGCAGAACAAGACTAGCCCTATACCTGCTTACCCTTTGCGACGACGATCTCTGCGATGCTGGACCCGGCTTTGACATCAGACATCCGCCCTCCATTCTTCTGGACATGCCTGCGTTTTCCTTACCACTCCCCGAAAACAGCAGCCAACGGTCTGGATCCGCCCAGGAACACCTTCTTCTTGTCAATCTTCTTTGCGGTTGGCTCTGCCACCACTTCCATCGTAGGACGCGACGTAACCCGGCAACCCCTGTCACCGGGCAACGTCACACACGCGCAGTGCGGCCGCAACGCATGCGCATTCCGAACCCGTTCGCACCGCAGCGATAAACCGCTGCATGCGAACGGGTCGGAATGACCCCCTAAGTCCAGTATAGCCCTTTGCCTAGTTAGTTCCTCAATTATCTGGGGCAAGTAATGATCTTCTAGCATGTTTAAGAACCTGTTTCCCCTAGCTGTATTTACTGTTTCTGTGTTCCAGTTTATGTCCGGGTAATTAAAGTCTCCAACAATAATGACGTCCCCCATGCCTGCAGCTTTTTCAATTTGCTGCAAGAGTTGGAATTCCTCAGCCACACTAATATATGGTGGTCATAGGCGTGCGCAGCACATTTTATTAGGGGGTGTATCGTCGCAGAGCTGTGTCTAGTACCACCTACTGGGCGTGTCTAGCACCGCCTACTGGGCATGTCTAGCACCACCTATTGACATTCTTTTCAATGTGCACCTTACCCATATGATATCCATGTCTGCACACTGCTCCCCCCCCCCCCCCCCCGGAATACTGACATACATGTCTCACACATCCCCCCCCATACTGACATCCATGTCTGCACACTGCCCCCCCCCCCATACTGACATCCATTTCTGCACACTGCCCCCCCCCCCATACTGACATCCATGTTTGCATACCCTCCAACATTTTTCATAGAAAAATCGATACAAATCTAAAAAGGGGGCATGGCCGCGGGTAGAAGGGGCGTGGCCACGTCCCTTTTCCTATACTTTCAATGGAAATTTGGAGAGCCAAAAATCGGTACAAACCATAAAAAAGGTACTGTACCTGCCAATAAGGTACAGTTTGAGGGTATGTGTCTGCACACTGCCCCCCATACTGACAACCATGTCTGCACACTGCCCCCCCATACTGACATCCATCTTTGCACAATGCCCCCCCATACTGACATCCATGTCTGCACACTGCCCCCCCATACTGACATCCATGCCTGCACACTGCCCCCCCATACTGACATCCATGCCTGCACACTGCCCCCCCATACTGACATCCATGCCTGCACACTGCCCCCCATACTGACATCCATGCCTGCACACTGCCCCCCCATACTGATATCCATGCCTGCACACTGCCCCCCCAATACTGACATCCATGTCTGCACACTGCCCCCCCATACTGACATCCATGTCTGCACACGATGCCCTCCATACTGACATCCATGTCTGCACACTGCCCCCCATACTGACTTCTATGTCTGCACACTGCCCCCCCATACTGACTTCTATGTCTGCACACTGCCCCCCCATACTGACATCCATGTCTGCACACTGCCCCCCCATACTGACATCCATGTCTGCACACTGCCCCCCCATACTGACATCCATGTCTGCACACTGCCCCCCCATACTGACATCCATGTCTGCACACTGCCCCCCATACTGACATCTATGTCTGCACACTGCCCCCCCCATACTGACATCCATGTCTGCACACTGCCCCCCATACTGACATCCATGTCTGCACACTGCCCCCCCATACTGACATCCATGTCTGCACACTGCCCCCCATACTGACATCCATGTCTGCACACTGCCCCCCCATACTGACATCTATGTCTGCACACTGCCCCCATACTGACATCCATGTCTGCACACTGCCCCCCCATACTGACATCCATGTCTGCACACTGCCCCTCCATACTGACATCTATGTCTGCACACTGCCCCCCATACTGACATCTATGTCTGCACACTGCCCCCCCCATACTGACATCCATGTCTGCACACTGCCCCCCATACTGACATCCATGTCTGCACACTGCCCCCCCATACTGACATCCATGCCTGCACACGATGCCCTCCCCTTTTCCATCCGTTGATACCTTTCCATGCGGCGCGTTGAGCACCAGGACATGTTGACTCTGCCGGCGGCAGCGGCTGCACGCAGGGGTGTAACGTGATGGACCGTCTTTCTGTCCTGTGTGCGTCTCCCTCAAACAGCGGCACAGCCCGCCTCTGTCAGCCAGCCGCCGCTGTCACTATTAAGCAGAGAGGAGGGGTCGGGGAGAGAGAGGAAGCCCCCATTGCTCTTCCTCCTGACTCCCAGCTACTGGCTAGATTGCGTCCGGCTCAAGGTAACTATTGAGCAGTTTCGTCACACCCCAGCCACACATCAGGGAGTCACCAGGTGGAACGTGAAGGCTAGAGGAGGACTCGAGGAGACTGGATGCCGTACAGGGGGGACACATTAAACGGCAGCAGGCGTGTCAGTGGGGGGTGCCGGATATTAGGGGGTGCCTGTGCGCACCAGGCACCCCCCGTGTGCACACCTATGGGTGTGTGGAAAGGAGAGAGGGCGTCACAGACTGTGGCATGTGTGGGGGGGAAAAGGATGAGTTATACATATTTCTATATGTTTATGAATATTTATTTAATAACAGTTTCTTATATAGCGCAGCAAATTCTGTTGCACTTCAATCTATCTATCTATCTACAGAAAATTTTACACCAGAAAGAAATTGCGCTATAGAGCTGCAGGCTAGTGGACACTCAGAGGTGGGATGTTACCCTCATCCCTAGAAAGAATACCTAATACGATTGAAATTTCTAAGTGTCCTCTGTCCTGCGCTACCCCTAGTTTAAGCAAAACAAACAGAGGGGGGTGGATCTTTACTTATCTTAGATCAGATACTTTTCTCCCAATGGTACACCTTCTTTATACCCCCTTGTGCTGTCAAACGGGGTGTATGTTCATTTCAAAGGTGATACATGTAAGAGAGAGGTCAAAGAAAACACTCTAGTGCATTAACCTTTTAACAGTTGGACCACAATTCTTTATCAGAAATTGTGGGATGTATTGACAAGAGATGTTTATGATAAAAAAAATTTTGTTTAATAATTCAAAAAAAAGCAGGTGATAAAATCCAGGCATAGAGTTTTCATCACATAGAACAAGATTCTCACATCCAGGCAAAGTATGAGGGTGGCTTCCTACCAGATTTGGGGTTTTGTAAGTGCACCAAAATTTGTCGCTGTATTGATGTTACCAACGTCCCCGGGAACGGTCAGCTCCAAGCAATGGGCACCTCGTCCTCTCCTCGTCCGAGTACTCAGCCACCGGAATGTCACAAGTCAGCCAACGCGTTTCGATCCGTGGATCTTTTTCAAGGCATGTCCTTCTGGCTCCTCTTCCCAGTTATTTATACCCTTATGGATTGATACTCCCAGATACTGGGAGGAGCCACTCCCATTTACAATTCAATATACATATATACATGTTATAATCATCCTATATCCTGCTCTAACAGAGACATTCTATTCTGCACTGTGTGGTGTACCCATTCAGGTAAAAACCGCAGTTTAAAATGTATATATTTAACTAAAAAAACATAAAATATAAAAATTTCGTAAACCGGAAGTGCTGTGCGCACTCCCGTTTTTTTCCCACATAATCTCTAAGAAGATGGTTCCGCCTTCTTCTTAGAGATTATGTGGGAAAAAACCGGGAGTGCGCACAGCACTTCCGGTTTACGAAATTTTTATATTTTATGGTTTTTAGTTAAATATATACATTTTAAACTGCGGTTTTTACCTGAATGGGTACACCACACAGTGCAGAATAGAATGTCTCTGTTAGAGCAGGATATAGGATGATTATAACATGTATATATGTATATTGAATTGTAAATGGGAGTGGCTCCTCCCAGTATCTGGGAGTATCAATCCATAAGGGTATAAATAACTGGGAAGAGGAGCCAGAAGGACATGCCTTGAAAAAGATCCACGGATCGAAACGCGTTGGCTGACTTGTGACATTCCGGTGGCTGAGTACTCGGACGAGGAGAGGACGAGGTGCCCATTGCTTGGAGCTGACCGTTCCCGGGGACGTTGGTAACATCAATACAGCGACAAATTTTGGTGCACTTACAAAACCCCAAATCTGGTAGGAAGCCACCCTCATACTTTGCCTGGATGTGAGAATCTTGTTCTATGTGATGAAAACTCTATGCCTGGATTTTATCACCTGCTTTTTTTTGAATTATTAAACAAAAATTTTTTTATCATAAACATCTCTTGTCAATACATCCCACAATTTCTGATAAAGAATTGTGGTCCAACTGTTAAAAGGTTAATGCACTAGAGTGTTTTCTTTGACCTCTCTCTTACATGTATCACCTTTGAAATGAACATACACCCCGTTTGACAGCACAAGGGGGTATAAAGAAGGTGTACCATTGGGAGAAAAGTATCTGATCTAAGATAAGTAAAGATCCACCCCCCTCTGTTTGTTTTGCTTAAACTAGGGGTAGCGCAGGACAGAGGACACTTAGAAATTTCAATCGTATTAGGTATTCTTTCTAGGGATGAGGGTAACATCCCACCTCTGAGTGTCCACTAGCCTGCAGCTCTATAGCGCAATTTCTTTCTGGTGTAAAATTTTCTGTGAATCGTTGTGTACTGTTTTTACCTATTACACTGGTGCAAATTGCTGCTCGCAACTATGTTTTCTGTAAGAGAAAATAGGCACAATATGTGCACGAAACTATTTGACGAGAGTGAGGATATCGTCTCTACTGAGGATGACGACCTAGATAGTGGTATGAAGAAAATGGAGAAGTTACTACTAAAAGAGGGAAGATTATGGTGGGAAGTAACGTCTCTTGAGAAATATCTGGCACATAAATTAATACCAAAGGGCCTTAAGATCACAAAAACATCCACTTTTTCTGACTCCACTGAGGAATTTAAGAGGGAGTGGGAGAAAATTGTGGATGGGTGCTCTTTTCGCCTAATGGAGTTAATTATACAGGAAAGGAAAAACAACCTGAGGATTGTGGAGGAGGAAATTGATATATTGAAAAGTTTAATTGCCCCCTTCTCAAAACTATCTGAATATAAGGAACTAGAGGACAACATTCTATTCAGACTACAAAAGAATGAAAAAGAATTAATGTTAAAAAAATCTAAGAAATTCAATAGAGATCGAAATAACATAGAAGAAACCCCACAGGAGGACACCCATCGGGTCTCCTCAAAAAATACACCAAGACAGGGGACAAATTTGAGAGATCGTAATGTACGATTTAGAATAGATAGGACACCATATGAAAGACGAAGGGATCCTGGGTCACCATCAAGATGGAGGCCCAATAGAGGGAGACTCTACTCCAGAGATACATATAGACATAACCCCAGAAATAGGGAGGAGACAGAAACATCTAAAAAAGAGAGGAATAAATATGAATCAGGAAACTGGAGAAGGACATATATGTCCCCCAATATTAGGAACAACCGTAATGTTCCAAGCTACTCACATTACGATCACAATCGTTACAGTCGTCTGCAGAATAGAGATTCTTTTTTAGAGAATGGGAGGAGGGAGCATCCCCACACATAATCAACAGGAAATGTAGAGGAAAACGAGGGGGGAAGAGAGGAAGATCAACTAAAAACAACAAATCAAAGAGGAAACGAAGGAAGAAAGCTAATGTTAGTGACATTGGCAAAATACCCCCAGGTGAGGAGACCCCAATTGTGGAAAATAAGGTGAAAATCTTTAATTTAAGTAAACACATATTGGGTGAACCAGAAACCTCACTACTAACAAAGGGACTTAAATTTGCCCCGGTAGCAAAACTAAACAAATTCAATGTATATGTGGACCTTCAGAAATATATTAGGAAGCTATCATTGAAAAGGTTTTTTGCTTGTAGGCCAGAAGTGGAAGAAGATAATGGAATAGAGAGTACTTCTGAAAAAACATTTAAACCAAAGTCCATATTCAACCCCACCTTTATGAAAGGAAATTTTGTTGAGACTTTCTTCTCCTTTGTCAATAAAGACATAGAGGCTTTGATACCACCTAAAATTGATTATAACCTAACGAGAAGTGAAAAGGAGGCCCTGGGGAGGTTAAAGTCAAACAAAGAACTCATAATAAAACCCACAGACAAAGGTGGTGGAATAGTATTAATGGACGTGGAAAAATATGAGACAGAGGTACTACGACAGCTGAATGACGGTCACACATATAAAAAATTGAAAGGAGACCCCACTAAAAGAATTTTGGGGAATATAACATCATTAGTTAAGACTTATGTAGACAAAGGCACCATTACGGAAACAGAGGGCAAGTTTCTGGTACCTACGGACCCCAGTATACCTGTCATGTATATCCTGCCAAAGGTCCACAAAGATATACAAAATCCCCCCGGTAGACCGATTGTGTCTGGGATAAATTCTGTGACCGCGAATATGTCTGAATTTATTGATTTTCACCTTCAGCCTCTGGTCTTAAAGAACCGCTCTCATTTGAAAGACACGAGAGATGCCCTAAATGTCTTGAGTAATATACAATGGGATGACAACTGTTATATCGTTACAGCGGACGTAAGCTCGTTGTATACGATCATTAATCATGACTTAGGGATAGAGGCTGTTATTTCATACCTAGAAGATAGCAGCTATGAATCCGATCTATGTGACCTTCTGGTTAAAGGAGTGGAGTTCATTATGTAATAATTATTTCCACTTCAAAGACTGCTTCTACCTCCAGAGGGTGGGAACGGCTATGGGTACCAGGTTCGCCCCGAGCTATGCCAACATGTTTATGGGCATGTGGGAGGACCAGCACGTTTGGCAGAACAACCAGTTCGGGGCGAGCCTGGTATCCTGGTCAAGATACATTGACGATATCATCTTCCTCTGGAGAGGGGACAGAGAAGCTTTAACCCTCTTTTGTGAACACTTGAATAGAAATGAGTATAATATTGTATTGACCTTCGAAATCAGTCGAACCAGTATTAATTTCCTGGATTTGAACATTTATGTAGAAAATGGTTCTGTAAAAACTCGTAATTACACAAAACCGACGGACTCAGGAGTATACATTCATACGACCAGTTGTCACCATGACAACTGGTTGGATTCTATACCAAGTAGTCAACTACAAAGACTCAAAAGAAATTGTACAGATCATAAAATATACGAAGAACAAGCAGAAATAATGATAGAAAAATTCAGAAAAAGTGGGTATAGTCAAAAGAGCATTGAAAAGGCAAAAATCAAATGTGCTAATACAGACAGAACAGACTTACTTACCCCCAGGGAAATTTCCAGTACATCAAAGGAGAAGGATTATTCTATGGCTTTTATTACAAATTTTAATGTACAACATAAACAAATTGAAAATATATTTAAAAAACACTGGCAAATTTTAAAAGGGGATCCATTATTGGAATCAGTACTCCCTGAACGACCTCAATTTATTTATCGGAAGGCCAAGAACATAAAAGATAATTTAGTAAGGAGTGCTTATTCACCTCCTAAGGCTAATGTCCGCACCCTTTCGAAAGGCTTCTTTCGATGTGGAATTTGTCGTATGTGCAAATCGGTTAGGGGACCTAACAAATGTACAGAGGTAGATATAAATGGTCAAAACGTTAAGATTGAGGAATTTATAACTTGTACCTCTATAAATGTGATATACTTTTTGGGATGTAGTTGCGATCTGTTTTACATTGGTAGAACTAGCCGACACCTGAAAGTGAGATATGCCGAACACCTACGCAACATAAAAAATGGTGTGGAAACCCACGCACTTTCAGCTCATTTCAAAAAAATCCACAATCAAGATGTAAAATACCTTACTAAATTTGGTGCACTCAAACAAGTGAAAGGGAGCTGGAGGTGTAATAATGTATCAGCAATTTTAGCAAAAACTGAGATGCGATACATACATTCCTTAAAGACTTTGATTCCGGGGGGATTAAATAAGGACTTTGAGGTCAAATGGTTCCTTACATAAGAACAAGCCCCTTTTTATGTATGAGATCTGATGTTACATTATGTCTAATTAATCTATTTATTGCATTTTTTCTCATATTAGAAAAACCACATAATATTTGGAGTATCACAATTCTTCTTTTCGACTATATGACTTCGGAGAAAAGAATCTCTGAATATGAACCATCTCAAGTATCAAGAAGAATCAATTTAGATACAAATATGAAATGTGTACATAATTGTATTATTTCTATTATTTGTAACATCATATCTTTTCTATTGCTCTTGATATTGTTAACATTCATGGTGCTTTTGTATAATTTTATTACATTATAAATTATCCAGGAATTGTTTTATTTATCTATCATGGAATCAATAAGAATTGGATTTTGAAAGATGGCCGAAAGGGGACTTCCGGTCTGATCACATGACCGCCCGTATTTTGCCGTTTTTTATCTATCGATTTTTTTAGCTAATGATTGTGCATTCTCTGGAGAATGTTTTATATTGCCCATTCACGATTTTTAAGTATTGGATGGGTAGGAACACGCAGGACCGATCTGGTCCGTTTTTGGGATTTTCAAAAATGGCGGCGACGGCACTTCCGGTTACGTCACGTGACCGGAGTTTATCTGTTGGCGGGAACCAGTGATTAGAATGGGCAGGTGACCGGAAATTACACTGGGAACCTTACCATTGCTAATCACAAGGCGGAACCATCTTCTTAGAGATTATGTGGGAAAAAAACGGGAGTGCGCACAGCACTTCCGGTTTACGAAATTTTTATATTTTATGGTTTTTTAGTTAAATATATACATTTTAAACTGCGGTTTTTACCTGAATGGGTACACCACACAGTGCAGAATAGAATGTCTCTGTTAGAGCAGGATATAGGATGATTATAACATGTATATATGTATATTGAATTGTAAATGGGAGTGGCTCCTCCCAGTATCTGGGAGTATCAATCCATAAGGGTATAAATAACTGGGAAGAGGAGCCAGAAGGACATGCCTTGAAAAAGATCCACGGATCGAAACGCGTTGGCTGACTTGTGACATTCCGGTGGCTGAGTACTCGGACGAGGAGAGGACGAGGTGCCCATTGCTTGGAGCTGACCGTTCCCGGGGACGTTGGTAACATCAATACAGCGACAAATTTTGGTGCACTTACAAAACCCCAAATCTGGTAGGAAGCCACCCTCATACTTTGCCTGGATGTGAGAATCTTGTTCTATGTGATGAAAACTCTATGCCTGGATTTTATCACCTGCTTTTTTTTGAATTATTAAACAAAAATTTTTTTATCATAAACATCTCTTGTCAATACATCCCACAATTTCTGATAAAGAATTGTGGTCCAACTGTTAAAAGGTTAATGCACTAGAGTGTTTTCTTTGACCTCTCTCTTACATGTATCACCTTTGAAATGAACATACACCCCGTTTGACAGCACAAGGGGGTATAAAGAAGGTGTACCATTGGGAGAAAAGTATCTGATCTAAGATAAGTAAAGATCCACCCCCCTCTGTTTGTTTTGCTTAAACTAGGGGTAGCGCAGGACAGAGGACACTTAGAAATTTCAATCGTATTAGGTATCTATCTATCTATCTATCTAGATAGAGATATATATATATAGATATATATATATATATATATATATATTTAGAGAGCACTCCACGGATATTCCACGGATATTCGTATCCTGACGAAAGGTGTGATTAAACAGCACCTGAAACGTTGACAATCAAGCCTGTGTAGCTGTCTCATTTGTTTTGAAAATCCGTGGAGTGCCGCCTGAACTTGCTCTCTGTATCAGCTCTGTTTGGACCGTGGGAGGGCACCCAGGTATTTAACAAGTTGTTTGGAGTACCGGTCATATGGGAATTATATATATATTTATATATATATATATATATATATATAGATAGATATATATATATATATATATATATATATATCTATATATATAGATAGATGGATCTATATGATCCGAGGGCAGGCAGTTGGTAATAGGTGTTTTTTTCCCCAAGGCAAGATGTTCAGTAGGTGACCGCTGTAATGGCTTCCGCTGGTCTTATCTGCAAAGAAAATAGTTTGGAGTCATATTAAACACGCTGCATCATTTATTTCCTAAATAAGCAGAAGTAATACTTTTTCTCTGGATATTATTTTTCTCCACATGTAGCAATATATAAATGGACATGTAACACATAGCTACCACTTGCAGTTGTATTTGATGTGTTACATGTCAGTTTAAAGTTTGCCACATTTGTACAATAGACTAATGAACATATGCATATTACATGGAGATAAAATACATATATAAACCTCCACTAATTCTTCAATTAGCAATCTGATCAAACTAGGTCAGCTAGTGAAGTATCTAATTGTATTGTGCACCCTCTGATCGGAGATACCTGCTGCGATCCCTCCATGGTACATCGGGGGCATCCTTAATATTTGTGGATACTCTCTGATCATGGCTGTTGTTGGGGGATAGCCCATGAATACTGAATGCTAAATCTGTCCCTTAGTAACTTTTGGAGGAATTTCAGAGAGTTTACATAGAGTTAAAAATAAAAATTGGAGATACATTGTATGTAACGGACAAAATTCTATAAATTAGATGGCACTTGGGTGGATTATCGACTGCTGTTGTTCTACTGTATATACTATAGAGACTAGCTACTAATAAGATTAACTCCCACCTTATTATATACCTGTTCAGCATGTCTAAGCAATCGGGTAACAATAGTAGGAGATGGGACATTGCTGATAGCTTGATCTCAGGTCCAGCATTGGACCTAGCCCTCAGATCTCATCAAACTGCTCCCTCTATACAGTACATATAGGTTACACGTACTGTATACTGATAAAAAATAAACCCTGCATTATACTTGTCCATACCTCCCAACATACCTGTCCCAAGAGCCAGGACCCTGTGTGTGCAAAAGGTGAGCGCATCTGATAAAGGGGCAGAGCCTAAGGAGGAAAGGGGGTGGGGCCTTGCAGCACCCCTATCTGCATTACTGTGAGGGCGTGCCTAGTACTCTCACAGATGCGGGACATTTGGGAGGTATGTGCCTTCCTGACATTCAGCTCCCAATAACCTGTGTATGCATTTTATTCTTTCATTAGGGAAGCACTTTATAGACGTTTCCTACAGTATAAAGTATACTTATTGTATGTTAACGTAAGACACCGCCATTGTTAGAAGGTGTCTCTGGAAGATGCCTGTCTCTTTATTACTGAGCTAATAATAAACAGGGAACAGTAGTATTACCTGCGCTGGAAGCTGGTGCCTTGGGGGCCCGCGCCTCTTATAAACGCCGTCTTTTACAACCTGATAAGTACAATGTAAATGTTATTCTATATTTGTCCAATACACAAACAGGCCCGTCTTAACAGCAATGTAGGCCCCTGGGCACAGCAATGCAGTGGGCTCCCTACCCATCCTCCAGCGGTAGGGGTGGGGGGTGCTATCAGCGGCAGCTTTGATGTCCTGCGAGCGGTAGTGGGTGTTCTATTTTCCGCTCAGCTTGTAGGACCTGGAGCAGTAATTTCTGCTAATTACTCCTTTACTGCACAGATGGGGATAAACTGTAGAAGAGGCATTGGGTTGAATGAAGAAGCCCTGGTACATGACTTCCAGGGTGGTAGGGGGTGTTTAATATGTAGTGGAGGGGAGGATAATGGAGTGGGCTTAATATTCATCATTTTCCGGTGGGGGGGTGGTCAGCTTACTTGACTGCAGATATCTCAAGTTCCTGAAAATATATTTCTTAGCTTTGAATGGGATACAAAACTAGAGAGTCCCACCTTTCAGGAGGTGCTAGGGACTTGGGGATCAGAGTTCAGGAGCCAGAGCAATTCACCAACGAAAATATAAAACTGCATACCAGCCGTTTGGAGCTGGAGCAGGGACCAGCTGCTGGAAGGCTGATATCTCTGGCTCTGGGCATAGTAGAGACAAGCTACTAGTGTCCACCACAAGTGGAGAGTCCCAGCTTTTGGAGTATACCATCAGAAAAACTCTAAGTCAAACAAAACCCGAGATATCTGGCTGGGAAGAGCAATTAACAGGCTAGGATGGGGACCACTGCTTTCAAGTCGGATATCTCTGGTTCCCCAGGGCCGATTTTCAAAAATCTGGTACCCCTGGAAAGAGGGGACCCTCAGCTATCAGCCTAGGGCCCTTATACTCCTGGGGCCCTTGGGCAAGAGCCCATTGAGCCCATACGAAAAGACGGCCCTGTACACAAAGTGACTGATATAGAGCTGAAATCTGTGCATGGAGCATATGGTGCATGTTATCGCACTGCACATGTTCCATGACCAAGCATACACAGCTATGGCCAATTCAGAGTCATACCATCTCAGACACATCGCCAGTTGTGAAAAGTTGGTGGCGCTAGGCATTGTCCTATAGGCTTATAGAGGGAGTTATAATGCATTGCCGGCTATACAGAGCTGTGCGCACACCTAAGTACACCTGTTGTCTGACGGATCTTTTGTACCGGGTATAGGGCTGGCTCATACGCAGACTGATAATGAAGCTGGCTATAGTACCAAGCGTATGGATAGGGGCAGGGCGGTCACAAAGATGTGTATAACTCTGCATATAGGATATTATTGGTATCAATGGCCCAGTCTATGATCAGTATACTACTGTGATGCAGGTAGGCAACTATGAGCCAAGGGAAACTGTTGGCATGCACCTTGCCACCGGTAGAGCCACCCAAAATATCCTAAGGATCCAGGTGACAGTGCATGCTACACATGCTACAGCCACAGGACATTCAGTGCTGAGGCATCAGAGGAATCAGATTCAATACCTATTTGCAATCTGTCACTCACATAGGAGGAAGTTGAGCTCTGAAAACCCACACCATCCCCATCAGGACCATTATAATGAATGGGCCTGTTACAAAAGACATACAGAAACTGGAGTTTCTGCACATGTAACAGACCCATTACCGAGTATGAATAGACAAAGATTAAAATCATCACAAAGATGTATCTGTAGCAGCTTATTGCAGAAAGTATTTTTTTTTTCTGAAATCAAGCATTTTGAAACCATCCTCTAAGGCACAGGTTCTCAAACTCGGTCCTCAGGACCCCACACAGTGCATGTTTTGCAGGTCTCATCACAGAATCACAAGTGAAATAATTAGCTTCACCTGTGGACCTTTTAAAATGTGCCAGAGAGTAATTAATACACCTGTGCACTTGCTGGGTTACCTGCAAAACATGCACTGTGTGGGGTCCTGAGGACTGAGTTTGAGAACCTCTGCTCCAAGGCTCCTGCTGTTCCCATGACTGGTCTATCTACATCTCTTATCTCACTTGTTACTCAATGATTTACAGTATGTCACATGTAGTAATCCCATTATCTGACCCATTATAATACTGATCTGCCAAGCAAAAACGTATTTATAAAAACATGAAAATAATACTTACAGGGACAGTCGGTGTCCTTATCCCTGGACAGGAGAGGGCCGGCGTACCTCTTCCTCTTCTTTCCTGTCATTGCAGAATGGACAGTGCATATTTTAAGTTAGAATTATTTTAGTACAGATATATAATCATATAATAGTATAGTATTTTTTTGTATGAACATGTAACTATAAGTTTTCACTATCGGTTTATTGTTGTATACTATGGGGATACACTATTAGCCATGATAATGTGGTTTTGCGATATTTTATTGCATTTGCGATAACTTGGTATCCAATTAGCTGTGAAAAGTTATAGGCTAAAAGTCTCTATAAGGTTTATCGCAAATTTCTATTTATCATCTCTTAGCAGGGAATAACTAGTGCAAAATCCCTATTTTAAGGTAAAGTATCAGGATTTGGTTTAGAACTCCTGGGACACCCCCATGAATGACTAATTAGGCACTTAGATATTTCCAATTATTTTTAATTGGCCAGTAATGACATATCATTTTTGTGTTCAAAAATGCAATGTTATGGAAATTGGGGTACAAGGCATGGGACATGTATATGGGGGCACTTTATGAGTGTATCAAGTGTTTTTAGACTTGCAGGTAGGAGTAATCGGTCCATTTCCACTTTGTTTTTTAAATTCCTCTACAATGACCCAAATATATACTTAATACCCATTTTTTATGTACCCCAGATTTAATGAGAGCACTTATTTTGCTGAAAAAAAAATAGCTTTCTATAATTTTATCACATTTAAAAAAAATGCATATAACAGCCATTTCAGCCAATTTAATTACAACAAATAGTGTTATTATGGCCACTTATAGACCTCTATAATATTTTCCTATTTTAGTTTGGCTTCTTGGAGGGGTACAGGCAGATTTCCCCATTTCTCCTATATTTCGCTCTAATTTTGCCAGCTAGAATTATCACGCAAATCCTGTTATTATTATTTTGGAATAGGATGGGTGCGATAAACGGGAGCGCACAGGCTGCAATAAGCTGATTTTTTGGGAGATAGGTGCAGTAACCTTAGCCGCAAGTGCTATATAACCTCTAGTTCATCTTGCTACTCAGTGGTAATGAGACCTCCAGAGGTTAGTGCGGTGTACAGGGCACTGGTGAGGAGATGGCACACAGGTGAAGGTACTGTATATGTTTGACATGTCAACACTGACAGAATGCCGACATTGTCATAATATCAACATTGAAAATGTAGACAGAATGTTAATAACCGATTTTAGGGTTATATTTAGGCTGCAGTCAGGGTTAAGGTTATTTCAATAACTCTATTGAAAATCAGATTGTCACCATGCTAACTCACAATGTCGACATACTGGCTATATCAACATTGTCAGTGTCAACATTTGACTTGTCAACATCCCATCAATGTCGACAGTCTGACCAATGACCATGGCAATATTTAGGTTATAGACGTTTCCTACAGTATAAAGTATACTTATTGTGTGTTAGCGTAAGACACCCCCATTGTTAGAAGGTGCCTCTGTAAGATGCCTGTCTCCTTATTACTGAGCTAATAAGCAGGGAACAGTATTATTACCTGTTCGGGAAGAGCCTGCTGGTGTTTGCTTTCCCTCCTCCGATGTCATCAGCCGTCTTTTCTTGTCACCTGATAAGTACAATGTAAATGTTATTCCATATTTGTCCAATACACAAAGTGACTGATATAGAGCTGAAATTTGTGCATGGAGCATATGTTGCATGTTATCGCTCTGCACATGTTCCATGACCAAGCATACACAGCTATGGCCAATTCAGAGTCATACCATCTCAGACACATCACCAGTTGTGAAGAGTTGGTGGCGCTAGGCATTCTCCTATAGGCTTATAGAGGGCGTTATAATGCATTGCCGGCTATACAGAGCTGTGCGCACACCTAAGTACACCTATTGTCTGACGGATCTTTTGTACCGGGTATAGGGCTGGCTCATACGCAGACTGATAATGAAGCTGGCTATAGTACCAAGCGTACGGATAGGGGCATGGCGGTCACAAAGATGTGTATAACTCTGCATATGGGATATTATTGGTATCAGTGGCCCAGTCTATGATCAGTATACTACTGTGATGCAGAGGGCAACTTTGAGCCAAAGGAAACTGTTGGCATGCACCTTGCCACCGGTAGAGCCACCCAAAATACCCTAAGGATCCAGGTGACAGTGCATGCGTGACCTGAGCTCACACATGCTACAACCACAGGACAGTCAGTGCTGAGGTATCAGAGGAATCAGATTGAATACCTATTTGCAATCTGCCACTCACATAGGAGGAAGCTGAGCTCTGAGGACCAACACCATCCCCCTTAGGCCCATTATAATGAATGGGCCTGTTACAATAGACATACAGAAACTGGAGTTTCCACACATGTAACAGACCCATTACTGATAATGAATAGACAAATATTGAAATGATCACAAAGATGTATCTGTAGCAGCTTATTACAGAAAGTATTTCTTTTTCTGAAATCAAGCATTTTAAAACCATCCTCTAAGGCTCCTGCTGTATTCCTGACTGGTCTATTTACATCTCTTATCTCACTTGTTACTAAATTATTTATGTCACATGTAGTAATCCCATTATCTGACCAATTATAATACTGATCTGCCAAGCAAAAACTTATTTGTAAAAACATGAAAATAATACTTACAGGGACAGTCGGTGTCCTTATCCCTGGACAGGAGAGGGCCGGCGTACCTCTTCCTCTTCTCTCCTGTCATTGCAGAATGGACAGTGCATATTTTAAGTTAGAATTATTTTATTTTAGTACAGATATATAATCATATAATAGTATAGTTTTTTTTGTATGAACATGTAAATATTTAGAAGTTTTCACTATTGGTTTATTTTTGTATACTATGGGGTTACCCAATTAGTCACAATAATGCAGTTTTGCAATATTTTATTGCATTTGCGATAACTTGGTATCCAATTAGCTACAAAAAGTTATAGGCTAAAAGTCTCTATAGGGTTTATCGCAAATTTCTCTTCACCATCTCTGAGCAGGGGATAAGTAGTGCAAAATCCCTATTTTAAGGTAAAGTGTCAGGATTTGGTTTAGAACTCCTGGGACACCCCCATGAATGACAAATCAAGTACTTAGATATTTTCAATTATTTTTAATTGGCCAACAATGACATATTTTTGGGGTCAAAAATGCAAAGTTATAGAAATTGGGGTACCAGGCATGGGACAGGTATATTGGGGCACTTTATGAGTGTATCAAGTGTTTTTAGAATTGCAGGTGGGAGTAATCGGTCAGTTTAAAAAAATATTTAAGTCCTCTAAAATGACCCAAAAATATACTTAATACCCATTTTTATATACCCCAGATTTAATGAGAGCACATATTTTGCTAAACAAAAAAAAGCTTTCTCTAATTTTTTCACATTTAAAAAAAATACATATAACAGCTAATTGACCCAATTTAATTATACCAAATAGTGTTATTATGGCCACTAATAGACTTCTATAATAATTTCCTACTGTATATTAGTTTGGCTTTTTAGGAGTGCAGGCAGATTTTCACATTTTCTCCTATACTTATCTTTTGCCATCTAGATTTATTGCGCACATCCCTTGATCTCCATTTTGGAATAGGATGGGTGCAATAAACGGGAGCGCACAGGCTGCAATAAGCTGATTTTTTGGAGATAGGTGCGATAACTTTAGCCGCAAGTGCTGTATAACCTCTAGCTCATCTTCCTACTCAGTGGTACTGAGACCTCCAGAGGTGAGTGGGATGCACAGGGCAGTGGTGAGGAGATGGCACACAGGTGAAGGTATATGTTTCACATGTCAACACTGACAGAATGCCGACACTGTCATAATATCAACATTGAAAATGTAGACAGAATGTTAACCAATTTTAGGGTAATGTTTAGGCTGCAGTCAGGGTTCAGGTTATTCGATAAGACCCCATTCACACCGCCAATGCCAGATCCCACCCGGAATTGGAAATGGGTCCTTCCAGGGTGGGATCCGGCATTGGACCCTAACAGCTGGCTTCCGGACCCAGCAATATGCCGGGTCAATACCGGGTTATTTTGTGCGGTGTGAAAGGAGTATTACTCTATTGAAAACCAGATTGTCAACATGCTTACTCACAATGTTGACATTCTGGCACTATTAACATTATGTTAGTGCCGGCATTTTCCTTTTCAAGATCCCAATCTGACCATGTCAATATTCAGATAACAGAATTTCCTACAGTATAAAGTATACTTATTGTGTGTTAGCGTAAGACACCACTGTTGTTAGAAGGTGTCTCTAGAAGATGCCTGTCTCTAAATTACTGAGCTAATAAGCAGGGAACAGTATTATTACCGATTCCAGAAAAGGCTCCCTTGGTGGAATTCTCCTTTTTCCCCTCCGGTGACATCAGCCTCCTTTTCTTAGCACCTGATAAGTACAAAGTAAATGTTATTCTATATTTGCTCCTACACACATAGGGGCTGATGCAGAGCTGAAGTCTGTCCGCGGAGCATATGTTGCATGTTATCGTTCTGCACATGTTCCATGACCAAGCATACACAGCTATGGCCAATGCAGAGTCATACCATCTCAGACGCATCGCCACATGTGTAGAGTTGGTGGCACTAGGCATTCTCCTGTAGGCTCATACAGGGAGTTACAAAGCATTGTGGGTTATACACCTAAGTACACCTGTTGTCTGCCGGATCTTATGTACCAGGTATAGGACTTGCTAACATGCAGACTGATGATGATGATGCTGGTATGCCAGGTACTGTATAGGGCTACATCACATGCAGACTGATGATGCCGGTGTGACAGGTGTAGGGCTAGGTCACATGCAGACTGATAATGATGCTGGCATACCAGGTATAAGGCTGGCTCATGTGCAGACTGATAATGATGCCAGTTTTGGACTGTGTTGCAGAGAGGGCAGGGGGACAGGTACTTTTTTACCAGGGCCTGTTGGAGGAGCCCCAAAGGAATCCCTGGTCCAGCTGCCCCCCCCTTGCAGAGAGCCATCCAGGGAAAGAGAGAACTGACTGCAGCTGCAGCCAGGGCCGGTGCAAGATTTCTCAGCACCCTAGGCAAAACTTCAGCCTCCCTCCACGCCCCTCCCCATTGGCCAACACAGGAAATAAAAAAAAACACATTGGCATCCACAGGAAAAATAATGACAAACACATTGGCCCCTTTCAGGAAAAAACAAAAAAACACTTTGGCTTCCACAGGGTAAAAAAAACACACACATTTGCCCTAACAGGAAAAAACCCCACTATGCTCCCCAGTACATAATTAGCATTTACCCCTTTATTACTGACAGAACAGCAAATTAATGTGCTCCTGCTAAGTACAAAGGGGAAATGTGATGGCTTCTCCAACATATGCGCAAGGCCCTATCTTAAAGTATCAAAATTATTATTATTGTTTACTTATATAGTGCCACTAATTTGCACAGCGCTGTACACATAACATCAGAATTCATATCACTCCCTGTTCCACTGGAATGGGAGTGATAGTCCCTAAAAAGCAAACACACACACACACACACACACACACACACACACACACACACACACACACATAACCTTCACATATGTTTTTGGAGTGTGGGAGACTGGGAGGAAACAGGAATACCCAGAAGAAACCCACACAAACATAAAAAGAACAAGCACACTCCACACAGACAGGCCATGACCAGGAATTGAACTCATGACCTGAGTGCTGTGAGGCAGTAATGCTTACCCTATGCCCCTGACCCACCGATTGGATTATAACGTATAAAAAATGTTGCAGGATGTATGGAGAATACACCCTACAGCAGGTTGGGAAAGGGATCCTGGCACTTAGGATGCCAGTAGTCAGAAGAATGACAGCAGCATCCTGCTGATTAGAATCCCAACACCTCGTAGGAAAGTATGCTAACCCTCTACCCTCCCCTACCTGCAGCCTAACCCCCCTTCCTACAACCTAACCCTAAACCTCCCCTGGTTCCTAACCCTATCCCCCTCCCCATACCCCCCACAGCCTAACTGAAACCCTCCCCGGCACACTTACATTCGGTATGTTGACTCTTGGGATTCCGGCATCGGGATTCTGAGCGTTGTCGGGCAGGGCGTTTTTAGTGTGTGCCGTTAGATTTCAGTACTAATATATGGCAACAAAATAGATCATGACAAACTGACAAATACTTTTTCTGAGCAGCAGGTACGGATGTCTTGTTCAGTACACTATCTTGTGATATACTATGTTGGTTCGTTAACAAACAGTTTTTATGTTGCAAATATAGGGAAATGTGCAACTACAAGTCCAAGCATATCCTGCCAAAAAGTAGCATGTCATACTGGAAAATGTAGTTTCATATCAGCTACAGGCGACACATGGACAAAAAAACACTACCTACTTGCAAGGAGGAGAAACGGTCAGATGGAGAGGCAATAAGTCAGCATCCATCACAGTCTATGGACCTACAGGTGTTCCGTAGCTCTGTAGTACAAAGTAAAAGGCTGTAGTAGTATCAC
Organism: Pseudophryne corroboree; assembly: GCF_028390025.1. Classification (NCBI taxonomy): domain Eukaryota; kingdom Metazoa; phylum Chordata; class Amphibia; order Anura; family Myobatrachidae; genus Pseudophryne; species Pseudophryne corroboree. The sequence continues at coordinate 412,046,979 of NC_086445.1, read as the reverse complement.
ATGCTGCTGCTGGTCTCACAGTGATGGTGGTGGGAGCAGGCTGCAGATGCATAAACCACTGGACTACCAGGGCACTTCCTCTAGATGAGGCGGCCCAGGACATAAGTGACAGAGCGGCCTGGGGGGTATGTGACATCCTGCCCCCCCCCCCCCCTACACCCCACCCCGAGCAGCCTGTTGCTGTATTAAAAATTACAAAAATAAAATAAAATGATCCTCCTAAACAGCAGGGGGGAGGGGGGGGGGGTGCTCGGTGCTGCCATTGAATCTGCCTATACTCTCCCCAACTGCAGGCCTCTAGTGATACAGTATGTGTGCAGGGAACTTTTTTTTAACAGGGTGTGAGGTATGGCAATACAAGTACTGGATGTATCACAATGAGCCCTGTAGTACACACACACAACCACCCACACTGAGGCCCACACACACACTCATACTGAGACAAACACACAGTGATACTGAGACACACACACACTGACACTCATATTGAGGCAGAGGAACACATACACTCATACTAAGACTGAGACACACTCCTGCTGACACCAATACTGAGGCAAAGGCACACACACACTCATACTGAGACACACACACACACACACACACACACACACACACTGACACTCATACTGAGACAGAGGCACACACTCATACCGAGACACACACAGTGATACTGAGGCCCACACACACACACACACACACACACACACACACACACACACACACTCATACTGAGGCAGAGGCACACATACCATCATACTGAGACACACACACACAATCATACTGAGGTACACACTTATACTGAGGCAGAGGCACACACACATACTGAGGCACACACACTCATACTGAGACACACACTGACACTTATATTGAGGCATAGGCACACACACACACACACACACACACTCATACTGAGGGACACACACACACTCTGATACTTAGACACACATGCTGACACTCATACTGAGGCAGAGGCACAGACTCATACGGAGACAGACACACACTCACTGAGATACACACACACTCTGACACTCATACTAAGGTAGAGGCACACACACACACACACACACACACACACACACACACACACACTGACACTCATACTGAGGCAGAGGCACACATACACTCATACTGACACACACTCTGATACTCATACTAAGGTAGAGGCACACACACACACACACACACACACACACACACACACACACACACACAGTGATACTGAGACACACACACACTGACACTCATACTGAGGCAGAGGCACACATACACTCATACTGACACACACACACACTGACAGTCATACTGAGGCAGAGTCACACACACACACACACACACACACACACACACACACACAGTGATACTGAGACACACACTGACACTCATACTGAGGTAGAGGCACACACACACACACACACACACACACACACTCATACTGAGACACACACAGTGATGCTGAGACACACACACACTCATACTGGAGACACACACACTAATATTGAGAAACACACACACACCCACACTGAAAAACACACAGTGATGCTGAGACACACACACACACACACACACACACACACACACACACACACTCATACTGAGGTAGAGGCACACACTCATACTGAGACACACACAGTGATGTTGAGACACACACACACTCATACTGGAGACACACACACTAATATTGAGACACACACACACACATACTGAGAAACACACAGTGATGCTGAGACACACACACACACACACACACACACACACACACACACACACACACACACACACTCATACTGAGACACACACACTGATATTGAGACACACAGACACTCATACTGAGACACACAGATAGCCTACCACAGTAGTTACCTCCAGCTTAAGTCACAAGAGCCAGTCTCTGAAAGAGCAGGCATGCCAGGCAGCAGAGCCACAGACAGACCATCGAGGACCTGACATACTTGGGGGCGTGGCCTAATCACGGAGGTGTGGCCACGCCCCTTTAAAACAAAAATCATCAAGCAGCATGGAGCCGGCCCGGCAGAGAGGGGACACGGGACCGGGCGAGGGGGAAACCACCTCTCTGCTCCCCTGCACAGCGGTGCGGTGGTGAATTAAAAAAGACTCACTGGTGGATCCCGGGACTCTGGGTAGTGGGTAGTGCATCAACTGCCTGTCACTGTCAGTCAGCTTAGCAGCGTTGCAGGACTACCCGCAGCGCTGCTATGTGTGTCCATGCCGCCGGGTGCCCTGCTGCTGCTATTGCATGGCTACAGGGCCGAGTGGGGGGAGAGGGAGGGGGCGGCTTACTGTCAAAATGACCAAAATGCTCCTGGCAGCCTCAGCGTACCGCCCCCTCAGGTCCCGGCGCCCATAGGCAGCTGCCTAAAGCTGCCTAATGGTAGCGCCGGCCCTGGCTGCAGCATCATCTCTGCCCAGCCAGCACATGCTGTCCAGAGCTGTGTGCTGAGCTGGGGAGAGAGTCTGCTGCAGCAGCTGTCAATCCGATTTGCGGCTGCGCGGAGATCATAATTTTTTTATTTTATTTTTTAAGGAGAGGGTCTGGCTACGCCTCCTCCTTTGACCATGCCCCTTCTTGTACCAGGGCCTGGCAGACCTGTCGGTGCCCCTGGTTGTGGTATCAAGCGTATGGATAGGGAAAGTGTGGTCACAGGTATGTGTATAACTCTGCATATGAGATATTACTGGTATCAGTGATCCAGCCTACAGTCAACATACTGCTGTGACGCTGTCACTTACTGTTACTGGTAAGTGCACTTATGGAGCAGGGTGAGATTCTGACCTGTGAGACATCTGCAGCATCTGACCCAAGTAGTGGAGCTGATATGACTCCGGCTAAGGACAAGTGTGCAGATGCATTCATTATGAATTTAGTACAAGTTCTTTACATCTAATAATGGTGCTGTATTGCTGATCATCAGACAATGTGACTTAGTGGAACTACATGCATGCAGGGCCGGCGCTACCACTAGGCAGCTTTAGGCAGCTGCCTATGGGCGGCGACCACTGGGGGGCGGAACGAAAGTGAAAGAGAACACACACACTCCTCCTATTCTTTGAGGAGCAGCTCGTTGGCGCCTGGCCCACCACGTCTGACTGTCTGCAGTGCCAGTGTCTTCAAACGTGAGTTGACGGTGTCTGTGTGTGCCTACCCAGGCTACCCTACTTGTTCTTCTTCAACCCTGCCGTTAGTGCCGTAAGTGCCTTGAAGCCGCCCCCCCCACCTCTGCGATCATAGCCCACAGCTGAGCCACAGAGGAATGAGTTATAATGCGCAGCCTGCTGCTGCTGCAGTGCCGCCTGCGCTCCTGAGCTGAGTCCCACGTTATGTGAGCTGACTGAAGGGGTCTGTCACCCGCTGGCCTGGTCGCTGGTCCGCTCCGCTGCCGCATCGGGCGCCGCCTCTCCAGTCTCCCTCTAAATCGAGCAAATTTTAATCCGCGCCTCTCCTCCTCCTCCCTCCCTCCCCCCCCGCCTCCCCCCCTTTCCCCCGCAATCCCGGCCGCATCTCATCAGAACCTGCTGCTGCTGCAGTGCCGCCTGCGCTCCTGAGCTGAGTCCCACGTTATGTGACTGAGCAGACTGAAGGGGTCTGTCACCCGCTGGCCTGGTCGCTGGTCCGCTCAGCATCGGGCGCCGCCTCTCCCTCTAAATCGAGCAAATTTTTATCCGCGCCTCTCCTCCTCCTTCCTCCCGCAATCCCGGCCGCATCTCATCAGAACCTGCTGCTGCTGCTGCCCTATTGGGCTCCCGCTGCAGCTGAGCCCCCCCCCCCACCCCCCCGCATCTTGTTCCTAGCTAAGTCCCCCCCCCCTCCCCCCTGCCCCCCCTCTGCTGCTGCCTCTTCTTATTACCAGCTCCCCCACACAGCTATTAGGCTCCCCGCTGCTCCCCCCCTCCCCCCTCCTGCATCTCTAGTAATCTTGCACCTAGGTTAATTTCTTCAACCCCCCCTTCGCCCCCCCCCCCCCCTCAGCTGCTGCCTCTCATTACCAGCTCCCCCACACAGCTATTAGGCTCCCCCCCTCCTGCATTTTGTACCTAGGGTCATTTCTTCAACCCCCCCTCCCCCCCCCCCAGCCCTCTGCTGCTGCCTCTCATTACCAGCTCCCCCACAGCTATTAGGCTCCTGCTGCTCCCCCCCCCCCCTTCCCCCTCCTGTATTTTGTACCTAGGGTAATTTCTTCAACCCCCCCCTCCCCCCCCCCCCTCTGCTGCTGCCTCTCATTACCAGCTCCCCCACAGCTATTAGGCTCCCGCTGCTCCCCCCTCCCCCCTCCTGCATTTTGTACCTAGGGCCATTTCTTCACCCCCCCCCCCCCCCCCTGCTGCCTCTTCTTATTACAAGCTCCCACACAGCTATTAGGCTCCCACTTCTCTCCTCTCCCTCCCTCCCCCCCCCCCCCACCCCTGCATCTTGTACCTAGGTTCATCTCTCCTCTCCCTCCTCCCCCACAATTGGGCTCCCACATGTTGCAGCCCCCCCTTTCCTTCATATTGTTACCAGCTCCCCCCCTCAATCAGGAGCACGGTCACCCACACCCAGGGCCAGGAGAGTACTACGTAGTGCCGTAACTTGGTATGTGCGCTGTGTGCCTTGCACACAGCGCAGTATGAGCTGGGGCGCATCCAGCCACCAACAAATCTCCGCCGCCTTTCCCCACAATGCCGGTGTTAAATCATCAGCGCGGAAAACACCCCCCGGGACACTGGAGGCGGAGGGAGAGGCAGCGGGCACAGGACAGCGTTGCCTGCAGTACAGAAGAGCAGGCAGCGCTGAAGATGGAGAATGCCACGCCACCCCTGTCAGCCGCCACAGGGCCATTGAATTTCACTTTATTATTTTATTTCAGGAATATATTGTGGACAAAATGGCTTATACCAATATAGTTGTTATCAAGTGTATAATTCTAAATAAAGGAAATGCCAATCGAGCCATTTATCAGTATTTCAATGTTGTATAATAATAAAGTCCCATACACACGGTGAGATGCGGGCTATGCCCGATTCTCACTATGCGGCAGGGGCTGGGTCGGCACATAGTCAGTATCGCAAGCACACTCATTATGTGCTTGCGATACTGACTATGGGGGTCATTCTGAGTTGATCACTAGCTGCATCAGTCTTAAAAACAGCAGTTCTGCACATGCGTATGCGGCGCAATGCGCACGTGCGTCGTACGGGCACAACGAATGATGTCGTTTTGCACAGGGTCTAGCAAAGCATTTCAGTCGCACTGGTGGCCGTAGTGTGATTGATATGAAGTGGGCGTTTCTGGGTGTCAACTGACTGTTTTCAGGGAGTGTTCGGAAAATTGCAGGCGTTCCAGGAAAAACGCAGGCGTGGCTTGGCGAACGCTGGGTGGGTTTGTGACGTCAAAACAGGAACTACACATTCTGAAGTGATCGTAAGCGCTGAGTAGGTTTTGAGCTACTCTGAAACTGCACCAAAAAAACTTTGTAGCTGCTCTGCGATACATTCGTTCGCACTTCTGATAAGCTAAAATACACTCCCAGTGGGAGGTGGCATAGCGTTTGCACGGCTGCTAAAAACTGCTAGCGAGCGAACAAGTCTGAATGAACCCCTATGTGCGATTTTTGCTAAGTGTCAATTTTGACTATCTCTTCTATAGAGATAGTCAAAATTGACTTGCCTGCACAGTCTATCTAGGCTTGCGATGCTGACCGCGTATCTGCATTGAATCGGGCTCGCAAAGTGATTTTCACCTTGCGATCTGCACTAACTTTTCTTACTATTTTGACTATATAGTCAAAATCGTAAGAAAATATCTCACTGTGTGTACACACCATAAATGTATATTTTTCCTGTGATTTATTAATTTAAATTTTTTTTTATGTTGAATGCAATGTTCTTTTAATGCATCACTAATTAAAATGAACTTATGAAAAAATAAATAATAAGATGATGATATATATGTGTACAGTATACATACTAGCTGTTCTACTTGTTCTTCGCACGGCAGTTTCCCCGTTTCCCCACCACTGCCACTCACTGTGCAGCATGCGCAAAGCGAGTGGGGATGGCACCAATGACACACTGCTCTTCGCTCCACTCCGCGGCTGACACTGCCTGAGCCAGCCACCTGCGTGCCATCCTAAAAACATTGACTGCTGTGCTGAAAACATGCGGGCACATGAATAAAAACAGATTTTGTACTTTAACCATAGCATATACGGTACAAAGTGACAGGAACATTTTTGTAGTTTATTCAATTCTACACACTGGAGGTACAATCCAAATGTTGATCTGATTGTCCGTTTGTGTGTTACCGTTCATGCAACGCAAGGCACACATCGGTAATGATGTCATTATGTCATCCCCCTTTTCATCCCCTTAGAGGAGGTTTATTATTATTATTATTATTATTATTATTATCATTTATTTATATGGCGCCACAAGGGTTCCGCAGCGCCCAATTACAGAGTACATATGCACATAATCAAAACAGTGACTTACAGTTGAAATCAAATTTTGGACAAGTACAGGGTAACTAAGCATAACTACACCAGTAAATGACAGAGATAAGTTCCAGGTGGCCCAAAAACTGTGATTTGGGCAGTTGAGAATTATTAAAGAAGAAAAGGGTGAGCACATGAGGGAAGAGGGCCCTACTCGCGAGAGCTTACATTCTAGGGGGAGGGGTAGACAGACAGGGGTGACACAGATGGGGTACATAGAGAGCATGGAACAGGGGGTTAGGATGAGATTTGGCTGGGTTTGGTAAAAAAATGGGTCTTGAGAGCCCGTTTGAAGTTTTGTAGAGAGGTGGAGAGTCTGAGGGGGAGAGGTAAAGAATTCCAAAGGAAGGGAGCAGCACGTGAAAAATCTTGGAGATAGGAGTGGGAGGAAGTAATCAGGAGACAGGAGAGGCGGCGTGCATTATTAAAATTCTAATTACGTAGTTTTCCTATTTCCCACCTGAAGAATACCTGTGTTACATTTTAGCTATTTCCCAACATATCGGGAAGTAAGAGAAGTCAGTGAGTGAGGGCTTTTGCATATATATATATATATATAGAGAGAGAGAGAGAGAGATTTGGAGCTCCTCTGCAAGTCACTCAGACAAGTTCTTGCTAGCCTAAATACTACTTGATAACTACTACCAAGATGGCAGATGTTTATACTCCTAACACCTGGTTCATTGTAGGCTGCATTTGGGGACCATTTATCATAAATCGCATATTGAAAGCGATCTGGAAGGGATCTTACCACCTGGAATCGCATTGCAATATGCGATCATACATATCGTCTGGATGTATGATCCAGTACAGGCAGGGACAGGGACTCTGAAAGGAACCCGTCCCTGAGATGTGCTGTGATGGCTGCTGGGGGCTTTGCGCATGTGTGGTCAGCTCAGACTGCACAAGAACTGGGGGAACCTCTGCCAGCTAGAAATGCAATGTGTAGCCCATAGGCTACAATGGGCTACCGCCATCTTCAGATGGCAGTAGCTGCGGGGACCAATATCGGGAATGGGGGTGCGACTGCTGGCGGGAATAGAGGGATCGCAGCAGGAATGAATCAGAGGTCCCTCCTATATACATTGCAGAGATACATAATATTTGGGGCTATCTCCAGAAAAACTGGTGTTTTTGGGGACATAGCTGCAAATATTGTTTGATAAATGGGCCCCTAAGTTTTAGGGTGACTGAGATAACATCCAAGATGATATGGCAGAAAGGCATTCAGTGATGCTGACCAATACAGATTATGACAAACTGGGGAGGAGAGATAGATTTGAGTATCATGCATATGCAGATGACACTGAAATCCAAAAGAGCTGATTAGTTTGCAAAGAGATCTAGAGTTATTTATGTATAGCTTTATGAAAACACTACAGCAAAAAGGTTTTTTTTTCAGTTGGGTTTCCACCATGGCAGACAGAAAAAAGAAATTATCTGGTGCACAGTATCGAAAACGGAGGGCTGAAAAGGAAAAGGAACAAGGCAAGCAAGAAGGTTCATTTCTTAAGTATCTTCGGCCACAACATCGGGATGATGAAGGTAGCTCTACTTCAAAGATTCAACCTGAGACTGAAACAGAGACAACAGTTTTGTCTACAGCCTCACAAGCTGACAAAGAGTATGAGGAACATACTGAAGATATTGAAGAGGAACATACTGAAGATGTTGAAGAGGAACATACTGAAGATGTTGAAGAGGACCATACTGAAGATGTTGAAGAGGAACCATGTGAAGTCCAGCTGGATCAAGAAGTGATACAAAGTGAAAGTAGCTCCAGCTTCAGCTATAGTGACCCTGCTACCTGGATAAAGTGTGATGATAATTTACGACAAATTTTGGTGGAACATGGGCCAGAACAGGTTCAGCTGTTTAAGTTTCCTAAAGATGCCAATAAGAGAAGATTTCTAACAAATCATTACAAAAGAAGACTTCCTAATGGAGACCTAAGGCACCGTCAGTGGCTACAATATTCTATATCAAATGACTCTGTATTTTGCTTCTGTTGCAAGTTGTTTGGTAATTACACAAACCCGCCATCATCTCTCTCTGATAAAGGATCCAAAGATTGGAAGAACATCACTGCAATTTTGTCACAACATGAGAGAAGTAATGCACATTTAGTCAATTTTCAAAACTGGAAGGAGCTTGAAATACGATTGAAAAACAAAAAAACAATTGATGAAGAACATATGCGCATTATTAAACAAAAGGAAAAGTACTGGCAGCAAATCCTTGAACGATTGATTGCTTTAGTGAGAGTTCTTGGTATACAAAATCTGGCCTTCCGTGGAACCAATGAAAAACTGCACACAGCTGGAAATGGCAACTTCCTGAAATTTATTGAATATCTTGCTTTGTTCGACCCCGTAATGGATGAACACATTCGTAAAATAAGAGATAAAGAGACCTATGTACACTACCTTGGAAAAGATATACAGAATGAACTAATTCAGCTTTTATCCAACATTATCAAAGAAGAAATTCTTAAATCTGCTCAAGCTGCAAAGTATTTTTCTATAATTATTGATTGTACACCCGATGTAAGCCACGTTGAACAAATGACCATGATCCTTCGCTTTGTGAACATAGCTTCATTAACTGATGATTGCGAACCTGTACGCATTAAAGAACATTTCTTAGGATTTCTGCCACTAAAGGAAACAACTGGTGCTGGTATGACAGAAATTATCCTTCACCAGCTAGAAGAGATGTCATTACCTGTTGCTAATTTACGTGGTCAAGGCTATGATAACGGAAGCAATATGAAAGGGAAGGAAAATGGTGTGCAACGAAGAATTATGGATATTAACCCAAGAGCATTGTTTGTTCCTTGCAGTGCACATTCTTTGAATTTAGGGGGTAATTCCAAGTTGAGCGCAGCAGGATTTTTGATAGCAATTGGGCAAAACCATGTGCACTGCAGGGGGGGCAGATATAACATGTGCAGAAAGAGTTAGATTTGGGTGGGTTATATTGTTTCTGTGCAGGGTAAATACTGGCTGCTTTATTTTTACACTGCAAATTAGATTGCAGATTGAACACACCACACCCAAATCTAACTCTCTCTGCACATGTTATATCTGCCTCCCCTGCACTGCACATGGTTTTGCCCAGTTGCTATCAAAAATCCTGCTGCGATCAACTTGGAATTACCCCCTTAGTTGTGAACGATGCTGCAAAGTGTTGTTTGGAGGCCACATCTTTCTTTGCTCTTGTACAACATGTGTATGTGTACTTCTCAGCATCCACACGTCGATGGGATGTTCTAATGTGCCATGTGCCTAGTCTTACGGTTAAGCCATTGAGTGAAACAAGATGGGAAAGTCGAATTGATGCATTGAAGCCTCTTCGCTTTCAGCTTGGTGATATTTATGATGCCCTATCTGAAATCTATAATGACAATACCCTCACTGGAGCATCTGGCAACACCTCAAGAATAGAGGCACAAGGTCTTGCAAAAGGCATTTCTAATTTCAAGTTTGTCATTTCTCTAGTGGTTTGGTATGGTATATTGTTTGAGGTCAATATGACAAGCAAACAGCTTCAGACAAAAGAATTTGACATACATAATGCCATTAAACAACTGAATGAAACAAAGAAGTTTCTTGTAGACTGCAGGAGTGATGAAGGGTTTGGGAAAGTACTGGAAGAGGCCGGTGAACTTGCGGAGGCACTTGGGATACCAGCACAGTTCGAAGTAGATCCTGTTCGCATTAGTAGAAAGAGGAAGCAGTTCATATATGAAGCAGAGGATGCGCCTATTCAGAATCCTAAGGAAAAGTTCAAAGTGAACTTTTATTTTGCTGTGCTTGATACAGCTGTGCAATCAGTTGAAGAAAGATTCACGCAGATGAATCAAATTAGTTCTGTGTTTGGCTTCCTCTATAATGTTCACAGTTTACAGAATAGAACATCACAGCAAATTATGGAAGATTGTTGCAAGTTAGAGCAAGCTTTACAACATGGCGACTCCAAAGATATTGATGCTTCTGATTTATGCAGTGAATTACAAAGTATTGCAAGGCGGGTTCCAGAGTGTACATCTCCACAAGATGTATTTAACTTTTTATGTAAAAATGAGCTGATAGATGTTGTCCCCAACACATGTATTGCTCTTCGCATTCTTTTGACCCTCCCTGTGTCTGTGGCCAGTGGCGAGAGAAGCTTTTCCAAGCTAAAGTTGATCAAAACATATATTCGATCTTCCATGATGCAAGAAAGACTTGTTGGTCTCTCTCTTTTGTCAATAGAACATGAGATCGCACAAAAAGTGAATCTGAAAGAGCTTGTCTCTAAATTTGCTAAATTAAAAGCGCGGAAAGTAAAAATCTAATCTTTTTTTGCATTTCTTCCACTACAGTTCCTGTACAAAATGTTAATGTTATTACTGTTAGTATTATTTATTGTTACACTGTTTCCAGTACATTTCCTGTACAAAGTGTTAATGTTATTACTGTTACTACTATAGTGTTATTTATTGTTGCACTTCTTCCAGTACATTTCCTGTATAAAATGTTAATGTTATTACTGTTAGTGTTATTTATTGTTGCACTTCTTCCAGTACATTTCCTGTATAAAATGTTAATGTTATTACTGTTACTACTATAGTGTTATTTATTGTTGCACTTCTTCTAGTACATTTCCTGTACAAAATGTTAATGTTATTACTGTTAGTATTATTTATTGTTACACTGTTTCCAGTACATTTCCTGTACAAAGTGTTAATGTTATTACTGTTACTACTATAGTGTTATTTATTGTTGCACTTCTTCCAGTACATTTCCTGTATAAAATGTTAATGTTATTACTGTTACAGTGTTATTTATTGTTGCACTTCTTCCAGTACATGCCCTGTAAAAAGTGCCAATGTTACTACTGTTACAATGTTATTTATTGTTGATATAATTTATGTTGTTAATCTAAAAATAAATCTAATAATAATTTGAAAAGTCAAGTGTGTATGTAAGTAGCTGCGGGGAGGGTATCGGGGAAGGCAGGGGCGGTATTGTATAGCTTTGCCTAGGGCGCCTATAAACCTTGCACCGGCCCTGCATGCATGTTTTATGACAAGCATTCACTTTATTACATGCTGATGTTGCCTGCTTCTTGTTCATAAGGGGCATATTAATCAATTATCAGGTTTTAAACCCAATAATTGTAATTTCTTATTGTCGCTATTTGCGGCAAGAAGACATGAAGTTTTACCCAGTTGTACTTATATACAAAAGCCGAATTTGTTAAAACAGGAAAGTAATACTTACAGGGAAGCTCCTTTTCTTTTGCCAGAAAGGGTCCCTCATCGCGCTTCCTCTTGTCACCTGTCATTGCAGAATGGACATTGCATATTACAAGTTGGATTTATTTAATTTTATTCTTAGTACAGATATATAATTATATAATAGCATAGTATTCATGTTATGAACATTTATGGATTTTTGTGTATGAATGCGGTAAATAAATGTATATCGGCACCGTTGGTTCAGTGTTATAGGCTAAGCCATGAATTAGGGGCAAATCCTCCATAGATGAGGCAAGGCGGTCCATCTCCTCCCAGCCTGATTGCTATGTAACCTCTAGCTTCATCTTCCTACCCAGTGCTGACCTTGGAAATGAGACCCCCAGAGGTGAGTGGGGTCCCTGGGGCAGCATTGAGAAGGCAAACACGTCTAAGAGGTGAGTGAGTTGCCCTGGGCAGCGGTGAGGAGATTGCACACAGGTCCCAGAGGTGATTGGGGTCCCGGGGTATTGGTGAAAAGATGGCACATGAGTCTCAGAGGTGAGTGAGGTCCCAGGGCAGCAGTGAGATTCCATACAGGTCCCAGAGGCGAGTGTGGTTCCCTGGGCAGCATTGAAGAGATTTATCTATCGCGAGTCAGGAGCCTGAACACTGATTACGTTTGAGATAGTCCTTTGAAAAGTACCTGGGGACCTGTGTAGACCTCTGGCACCGAGCTGCTTACTTAAAACTTTAATTCCACAAGAGTGGGTGTATGTTGTATTCATTCCCCCTGCACCCCATCCCAGATAATCTGGTTGGTTCCTCTTCTGTTAGGGGTTGATCCTATTAGACACAATGATAATAGGGTAATAGGATTGACCCCTTAGTCTACGCTTCTGATAAAACCTCCTGTGTCTCCCTTTCTTATTCCACAGCCTAGGTTACCAAAATTGATCAGATGTATAATATTGTTATTGAATGTATTCCCTGTCCCCTTCCCTCTCCTTTAGAATGCGAGTGTGTGTGTGTGTGTGTGTGTGTGTGTGTGTGTGTGTGTGTGTGTGTGTGTGTGTGTGACTGTGAGTGTGTGCACTTTTCTTAAAATATTGGGTGTTTTTGTGCTAAAAATAAGATTTTACTCACCGGTAAATCTATTTCTCGTAGTCCGTAGTGGATGCTGGGACTCCGTAAGGACCATGGGGAATAGCGGCTCCGCAGGAGACTGGGCACAACTAAAGAAAGCTTTAGGACTACCTGGTGTGCACTGGCTCCTCCCACTAGGACCCGCCTCCAGACCTCAGTTAGGATACTGTGCCCGGAAGAGCTGACACAATAAGGAAGGATTTTGAATCCCGGGTAAGACTCATACCAGCCACACCAATCACACTGTATAACTCGTGATACTATACCCAGTTAACAGTATGAAATATAACTGAGCCTCTCAACAGATGGCTCAACAATAACCCTTTAGTTAAACAATAACTATATACAAGTATTGCAGACAATCTGCACTTGGGATGGGCGCCCAGCATCCACTACGGACTACGAGAAATAGATTTACCGGTGAGTAAAATCTTATTTTCTCTGACATCCTAAGTGGATGCTGGGACTCCGTAAGGACCATGGGGATTATACCAAAGCTCCCAAACGGGCGGGAGAGTGCGGATGACTCTACAGCACCGAATGAGCAAACTCTAGGTCCTCCTCAGCCAGGGTATCAAACTTGTAGAATTTTGCAAATGTGTTTGACCCCGACCAAGTAGCTGCTCGGCAAAGTTGTAAAGCCGAGACCCCTCGGGCAGCCGCCCAAGAAGAGCCCACCTTCCTCGTGGAATGGGCTTTCACTGATCTAGGATGCGGCAGTCCAGCCGCAGAATGTGCAAGCTGAATCGTACTACAGATCCAGCGAGCAATAGTCTGCTTCGAAGCAGGAGCACCACTGCTGTACCTACCTCTGTGTCGTCATTAAGTATACTATCCATCTACATTCTATACCTGTGGTGCATTTTAGTTTTGCAGATTGCTGACAGTGACCACCAGTATATATAGCAGTACGGTACGGAAGGCCACTGCTCTACCTACCTCTGTGTCGTCAAGTATACTATCCATCCATACCTGTGGTGCATTTCAGTTGTGGGCAGTATATATAGTAGTAGGCCATTGCTATTGATAGTTACTGGCATATAATTCCACACATTAAAAAATGGAGAACAAAAATGTGGAGGTTAAAATAGGGAAAGATCAAGATCCACTTCCACCTCGTGCTGAAGCTGCTGCCACTAGTCATGGCCGAGACGATGAAATACAGAAAAAGGATTGGTAGAGTCTGCACAGGATCACTCAATTGTATCTAATATTTTAGGATGATATCATTAAAGCAAAAGCTCTAATATATAAACCAACATCTGGCCAATATACAACACAAATAATTAGTATTAGGCGCTGGGTTGGTGGTGCTCCCAGAGATAGTTCAGTAAACTAGTGCACAAAAAAGGGGGGGAGATGGTTCCCGTATAGTACCGGAGCCAAAAGAGAAAAAGAAAGACTATATGTCTTTTCTGGGGCACACTTTTGATGATAAATGAAATGATGAGTTCTGTTTAAAATATAACTTTTATTTTTCGACCTTCATAAAATATTGACTATAAGGCAAAAAGGAAGGGGGGGAAAAACAGACACGGAAAAGTACTATTGATTACAAATAGTGGAATGGCTATGATATAGTCTAAATAACTGAATATAATGACGATGCCAGTTAGGCTATATGGTTCTGTGAGCGAAAATATATGGGTGTCTCCAAACAAAAATTATTGTGTAAATCTTATGTATTGGTGTAAAGTTTTCTCCCTGGATTTGTATCAATTTAACATACTGTGAAAAATATCACCGGAAGAAAACATCAAAACAGGTAACCAAACAATAAATTATGCCTGGCTCAACTCCAATTCCTGTGTGTATCTGAGATTTTCAAATAGAAGGGGAAAAGAAGGAGAAAAAAGGAGAAAAGTGATTCTTGGTCCTGTGTCCTGGGTTTGGATAAAAATACCTGCAGTACCCGGTATTCCCTGGTGGTCTCCCAACCAGGTACTGACCTGGCCCACAGTGCTTGGCTTCCAAGATCAGACGAGGTTGGGCATACTCAGTATGGTCTGACCGCAGGTAGATATATCCCACACCTGATGACACCAGGAACTCTGTATCTTAGGTTCTGGGAGGATTTCCCAGAGTTATCTTGTAAAGGCCCATGATGTTAAGAGTGCTCCCGAATCAGGGAACAAGAAGTGTCAAATGTTCTCTGATATTCTCCCACACTTGAGGAATGGCGTGAAGTCTGCCTGTCTTGGCTTCAAAGATGGACTGTTTATGGTGCCACCTCTTTTCAGAGGTGAGTCTTGAATCCCTTTGATATTGATAACTGAAAGTCCTATAAACACCAAGGCAGTCACGGGTTCTAATGTCAAAAAAGTATATATATATATATATATATATATATATCAGAAATATCAGATGGGGTCTCCCAGGTTGATGGAAGTCCTGAGGCAATGATGGTGTGGCCCTGCTGAAAATTGGATGGGCAAAGAATAGAGAGTGATAGAAAGAGAATGAGAGAAAAAAAACGGAATAAGAAATGGGATCAGGTTAAGTAACCCACCACTTCTGCTTTTAGATCATCTGCCAGGGCATCGAATGAAAAAATGAGAGGGTGGTGTGGAACGACACTGATACCGAAGGAAGTTAGAGGGACACTTCTACTGTCCTGTTTTGTAACACAGTGGTGCTCTGTTGATAAATTGCATTGCAGAGCCACCAAAATTGTTTAAACAGAATGAGAGGGTGTTCCAGAAATCTGTTACGTTTTGGAAATGGTTGCTTGAAAAATAGGTATTGTTCTATGGTAAATTATGTATGTTGAAGAAGTACTACAATAGTACCTTCAGATGGGTCATGTGTGCAACCTATTTCAGATACAAGATATATCTAAAAAAATCCCCTATGTGAAATCAAAGATAATGGCTAATGCAATGATAATGTAATCAGGACCCTCGGGCTGCTTGGATATTCCAAATATAAGTATAAAAGTCTCCCTGGGTTGTTAATCTGATTAACAGAAAAAAGTGCCTCTAGCAGATGCTGGTATGTACTAGTAATCCTGATGAAATATTCCTGAGGCAAAAAAACACATTGTCCGGGAAACTGGTTGGTAATGTTTCTTTAAAACACAAATAAGGACCTACTGTTACGTGGAGGGGTGAAGTACCCCCACTGGTCGCTGGATGCAGCTTCAGGGAGTCCGTGGAGAAGGGTGAGCCTGGCGTGGAGACGCCGGTGTCCGCGGTCCGCCGACCGGAAGTTCGGAACACCGGACCGGAAGTGACGTACGTTTCACTCTACGGAGCTTGTTCACTGGATGCCTGTTCCCTGGCTCCCTGGTACTTCCTTATATACACATATTGGGTCCAATCAATTGGCAATAATAGTAGTAATTGACCGGTTAATTCCTAATTAAGTCCCATATTATGAAATAAAACATTAATGGACGTAGAAAAGCTAGGCATTACGGCATTGGATGAAAAGTAAAAAATTTTGGAAGGTGATGAAATTTAGAAAGGATGTATTGGCTGGAAGATATCAAGTCATGTAGATAATTGTGAGTAATTAGGCATAATTGGATACTGAAAAATGAACTGGTTACTTGTAAAATGGAGTGGACATGACAGGAGAAAGTAGGTAAATTAAAATGAAATTGAAAATGGGTTAAAAGATAGACTAAATTATGATGCAACAGTTTGTACTGGAGATCTTAACCCCTCGTTGTGGGGAATGAAGATGATTTATTATTGGAGTGACACTTAGTTGTGAAATTATACAGAAAATAAAATATATGAAAAAGAGGGATTAAATTATGCTTATGACGGTTACCTGAGGGAATGTATGGGAAAGCAGATAAATGCAAAAATAAGTATATAGATGAAAAAATACTAAAATAAATGAAAAGTCAAAAAATGTTGATTGATTATGTATATTATATTTTAAAAAATGAAAAACTATAAAAGATAGTATATGTGAGGAATTTAGTGGGAATTTTTTTTTGTGTTTGTGTGTATGTGTGAGGGATTAAATGAAGGAACTGGATCAGGAGGATAAGGTGAGTTCAGTGGAAAGGGCTGTGACTGGAGGTGTGCAAAGTGTGAGAGGCTGTGTAAGTGTAGAAGTGTAAGAGATGGTGATGGGGATATCACCAACTTCCTAGACTAGAAGTGGAGAGGGGGAGAAAGAAAAACAGAGGGTGGAGGGGAAGAGAGGTAGGGAAGAGTTAGTGATTGGCGCAACCATGGTCATGAACTGAAGGGGTGAGTGTTGGTATATGTTGGAAGGTATGCGTGATGTGAGAAAGCAAAAATGTGAAGAAATTAAACCCTCTAAAGGGAGTGTCGAGGGTAGTGTGACTAAAAAGATGTGGGATGATACCACCAACTTATGATTCCTTATGGTGGGAGAGAAATAATACCAAAGTGTGTGGCAATAAGTGCTTGTGTGAAGTGTACTTAAAGAAAATTTAGAAAAGGGGACAGTCCCTAAAAGTTTTCCTGGGGTGAGTAGTTCAAAGTATGGTATTATTACAAGAAAACATTATAACTGATATATTCGTTGAGACCTTTGGGGGCTAATGTATCCAATCTGAAAGTCCATTCACTTTCTTTCTTAAGAAGTGTGGACATGATGTCTCCCCCTCTGATTCCCATTTTGATTTGTTCCAAACCACAAATTTTTAGCTCCTGTGGGGAACAGGAGTGCTTTTGTAAAAAGTGTCGGGAGACCGTGGTTAATTGCTTCATTCTTTGATTGTCCCTGCTTGCATTCCTGGTGTTACTCATATGCTCAAAAGCCCTCTGTTTTAACATGCGTGTAGTGATTTCTATGTATTTCAAGTTACACGGACATGAGATGCAATACACAACATTAGTACTCTTACAATTAAAAAAATCCTTGATTTTAATGGTGTCCCCATATTGATCCATGATTGTTTGCAAATTGACTATATGCTCACAAATTTTGCAGCTTCCGCATGGGTAACTTCCTATTAGGGCCGGTTCTCGTGCAGGTCTTGATATAAAGTGACTTTTGACAAAATGGTCTCTCAAATTCGGAGAACGTCTCCAACTGACATCTATGGTGTTGTTCAGTTGTTGTGACAAGTCATTATCAGACAACAAAATGGACCAATGGCGTTGTAGGATGGATTTGATTTCTTTCCACTCTTCACAGAAGTCGCCCACAAATCGAATTGTCTTCTTATCCTTAGTGCTCTTTGGTTCCTGAAAGATTAATGTCTCTCTCGAGGTCTGAAAAACCATTTTTTTGGCTTTCTTGAACGATCTTGAACTATAACCTCGTTCTTTTAATCTTTGTACCAGTTCCTTGCTACGATGAGCAAAGGTTTCTTCATTCGAACAGTTCCTTCGTAGACGTAAAAATTCTCCTTTGGGAATATTAGTAATAGTAGGGGGGAAATGCGAGCTGGTCTGATGTAATAAAGTATTGGTGGAAGTGCTCTTGCGGAAGATTTCAGTTGAAAGCATATTTTGTTCATCTCTATAAATTCGGAGGTCCAGGAAGGAAATGCTATTTGCGTCGCATTCATAGGTAAACCTAAGGTTTAGGTCATTGTTGTTCAGAAGGTTAATAAAAGTTCCAAGTTCCTCAGATGTTCCACTCCAGATCAAAAGGATATCGTCAATATAACGGGTCCACAATGTGACATGTTTGATATACTCTTCCATCTTGTCCGTAAATACAAACTCTCTCTCCCACCACCCCAGGAAGAGGTTCGCATACGTGGGGGCACAAGCTGCCCCCATTGCTGTTCCCCTTACCTGGGTGTAGTAGAGATTATTGAAGGTAAAATAATTGTGGTATAATACAAAATGTAAGAGTTGAAGCAGAAAATGGTGGAATTCTGTCATTTCTTCCATTTTGAGAAAATATTCCACCGCCCTTATACCCAGACTATGTTGGATACATGTGTATAGGGCCTCTACATCTAAGCTTACTAAAAGATGGGTTTCCTCCAATTGTATGGTGTTGATTTTTCGGAGGACATCTGTAGTATCCTTAGTGTACGAGGGAAGGCTCATTACGTGGTCTCTGAGATGCGTGTCCAGGAAGACACAGGCTTTCTCAAGTAATCCTCCATTGCCTGATACTATCGGCCGTCCTGGAGGATTAAGTAGATTTTTATGAACCTTCGGTAAGAGGTAGAATGTAGGGATTCTGGAGTTAGTAACAGATAGATATTCATACTCTGTTTTGGTTATGGTTCCGGATTGAAATGCTTGGTCTATGATCCTCATGTACTGTTGCGTGTAACTGGCTGTTGGATCAAAAAGACTTTTTTTATAACAGGATTGATCGTCAAGTTGTTTATTTGCTTCAGTCAAATACATTTCTGCTGGCCAGATCACTACATTCCCCCCTTTATCTGAGGGCTTAATCAGAATATCCTTCCATGCTTGGATTTCTCTTATGGCTTTCCTTTCATTCCTGGAAAGATTCCCTACTGGTTTTGAAAATTTTCTTTTTTGATACAGTTTATCCAAATCTCGAGAGACCAGGTTGGTAAATACCTTAACCTCCGGGCATGTGTTATCATTGGGAAAAAAGTTGATTTTTTCTTTAGTGTCGTCCTTTTTGATTGTGTTGATGTTGGGATATCTATGAGTTCTTCGAGAGCCTCCAAAGCTTCTTGTTCCTGTGGTGACATCCAAGCCATAGATGGCTGATCCGACTCAGAATCCCCTATAAGTGGCTGTTTGGAAAAGTATTTGGCTAGTAGTAATTTCCGACCAAAGAGTTGCAAATTCACCTGCCATTGAAATCTATTGAATTTGGCTGTAGGTGAGAAACTAAGACCTTTCCCAAGAACTGTTTTCTGATCTTCCGTTAGGACAAGATTGGATAAATTGATAATCTGCAAAAGAGTTGAATTGTGGTTTATTTCAGATTCCTGCGGTTTGGATATCTGTTGGGAGATGGCGACCCCCATTTTTCTCGACCTCTTCTTCTTACTCCGCCTTGTTTTTCTTTTCTTTTTGAGTTGAAATCCCTGGCACCTCGGGTTTGTTCTAAAAAACCGGATACCGTACTATTTTCACGTCTGGAGGTCGTGTTGTTCCTGGAGTCCCGCACCGGGTTGTCGTGTTCCTCTAAACTCGAGAGTTCTGTTTCTGAAGAAGATGGAGTATGTGGGTGTCCTGAGAAGCGTCCTTTCCTGGTGGGTCTGGTCCAATGAAAGACCCTGTTGTTTGTGAAATCCCTTTTGTCCCTTGAGAACTTACTCTTTTTACGGTCTTTTTACGAGACGATGAAATGCCATCAACGTCGTCTGCCAAGGCCGATGCCCAATGTCATAGTAGAGAGCATGTAAAGTCCAAAAAACAAAAGTTCAGTAAAATGACCCAAAAATCAAAATTAAAAGCGTCTGAGGAGAAGCGTAAACTTGCCAATATGCCATTTACGACACGGAGTGGCAAGGAACGGCTGAGGCCCTGGCCTATGTTCATGGCTAGTGGTTCAGCTTCACATGAGGATGGAAGCACTCATCCTCTCGCTAGAAAAATGAAAAGACTTAAGCTGGCAAAAGCACAGCAAAGAACTGTGTGTTCTTCTAAATCACAAATCCCCAAGGAGAGTCCAATTGTGTTGGTTGCGATGCCTGACCTTCCCAACACTGGACGGGAAGAGCTTGCGCCTTCCACCATTTGCACGCCCCTGCAAGTGCTGGAAGGAGCACCCGCAGTCCAGTTCCTGATAGTCAAATTGAAGATGTCACTGTTGAAGTACACCAGGATGAGGATATGGGTGTTGCTGGCGCTGGGGAGGAAATTGACAAGGAGGATTCTGATGGTGAGGTGGTTTGTTTAAGTCAGGCACCCGGGGAGACACCTGTTGTCCGTGGGACGAATATGGCCATTAACATGCCTGGTCAAAATACAAAAAAAATCAGCTCTTCGGTGTGGAATTATTTCAACACAAATGCGGACAACAGGTGTCAAGCCGTGTGTTGCCTTTGTCAAGCTGTAATAAGTAGGGGTAAGGACGTTAACCACCTCGGAACATCCTCCCTTATACGTCACCTGCAGCGCATTCATCATAAGTCAGTGACAAGTTCAAAAACTTTGGGTGACAGCGGAAGCAGTCCACTGACGACTAAATCCCTTCCTCTTGTAACCAAGCTCCTACAAACCACACCACCAACTCCCTCAGTGTCAATTTCCTCCTTACCCAGGAAAGCCAATAGTCCTGCAGGTCATGTCACTGGCAAGTCTGACGAGTCCTCTTCTGCCTGGGATTCCTCCGATGCATCCTTGAGTGTAACGCCTACTGCTGCTGGCGCTGCTGTTGTAGCTGCTGGGAGTCGATCGTCATCCCAGAGGGGAAGTCGGAAGACCACTTGTACTACTTCCAGTAAGCAATTGACTGTCCAACAGTCCTTTGCGAGGAAGATGAAATATCACAGCAGTCATCCTGCTGCAAAGCAGATAACTCAGGCCTTGGCAGCCTGGGCGGTGAGAAATGCGGTTCCGATATCCACCGTTAATTCAGAGCCAACGAGAGACTTGATTGAGGTACTGTGTCCCCGGTACCAAATACCATCTAGGTTCCATTTCTCTAGGCAGGCGATACCGAAAATGTACACAGACCTCAGAAAAAGACTCACCAGTTGCAGTTGGACCCAATGTCCACTTAACCACGGACATGTGGACAAGTGGAGCAGGGCAGACTCAGGACTATATGACTGTTACAGCCCACTGGGTAGATGTATTGCCTCCCGCTGCAAGAACAGCAGCGGCGGCACCAGTAGCAGCATCTCGCAAACGCCAACTCGTTCCTAGGCAGGCTACGCTTTGTATCACCGCTTTCCAGAAGAGGCACACAGCTGACAACCTCTTACAGAAACTGAGGAACATCATCGCAGAATGGCTTACCCCAATTGGACTCTCCTGGGGATTTGTGACATCGGACAACGCCAGCAATATTGTGCATGCATTCCATCTGGGCAAATTCCAGCACGTCCCATGTTTTGCACATACATTGAATTTGGTGGTGCAGAATTATTTAAAAAACGACAGGGGCGTGCAAGAGATGTTGTAGGTGGCCCGAAGAATTGCGGGCCACTTTCGGCATTCAGCCACCGCGTACAGAAGACTGGAGCACCACCAAACATTCCTGAACCTGCCCTGCCATCATCTGAAGCAAGAGGTGGTAACGAGGTGGAATTCAACCCTCTATATGCTTCAGAGGATGGAGGAGCAGCAAAAGGCCATTCAAGCCTATACATCTGCCCACGATATAGGCAAAGGAGGGGGAATGCACCTGACTCAAGCGCAGTGGAGAATGATTTCAACGTTGTGCAAGGTTCTGCAACCCTTTGAACTTGCCACACGTGAAGTCAGTTCAGACACTGCCAGCCTGAGTCAGGTCATTCCCCTTATCAGGCTTTTGCAGAAGAAGCTGGAGACATTGAAGGAGGAGCTAAAACAGAGCGATTCCGCTAGGCATGTGGGACTTGTGGATGGAGCCCTTAATTCGCTTAACCAGGATTCACGGGTGGTCAATCTGTTGAAATCAGAGCACTACATTTTGGCCACCGTGCTCGATCCTAGATTTAAAACCTACGTTGTATCTCTCTTTCCGGCAGACACAAGTCTGCAGAGGTTCAAAGACCTGCTGGTGAGAAAATTGTCAAGTCAAGCGGAACGTGACCCGTCAACATCTCCTCCTTCACATTCTCCCGCAACTGGGGGTGCGAGGAAAAGGCTAAGAATTCCGAGCCCACCCGCTGGCGGTGATGCAGGGCAGTCTGGAGCGAGTGCTGACATCTGGTCCGGACTGAAGGACCTGCCAACGATTACTGACATGTCGTCTACTGTCACTTCATATGATTCTCTCACCATTGAAAGAATGGTGGAGGATTATATGAGTGACCGCATCCAAGTAGGCACGTCAGACAGTCCGTACGTATACTGGCAGGAAAAAGAGGCAATTTGGAGGCCCTTGCACAAACTGGCTTTATTCTACCTAAGTTGCCCTCCCTCCAGTGTGTACTCCGAAAGAGTGTTTAGTGCAGCCGCTCACCTTGTCAGCAATCGGCGTACGAGGTTACTTCCAGAAAATGTGGAGAAGATGATGTTCATCAAAATGAATTATAATCAATTCCTCCGTGGAGACATTCACCAGCAGCAATTGCCTCCACAAAGTACACAGGGACCTGAGATGGTGGATTCCAGTGGGGACGAATTAATAATCTGTGAGGAGAGGGATGTACACAGTGAAAGGGGTGAGGAATCGGAAGATGATGATGAGGTGGACATCTTGCCTCTGTAGAGCCAGTTTGTGCAAGGAGAGATTGATTGCTTCTTTTTTTGGTGGGGGCCCAAACCAACCAGTCATTTCAGTCACAGTCATGTGGCAGACCCTGTCGCTGAAATGATGGGTTTGTTAAAGTGTGCATGTCCTGTTTATACAACATAAGAGTGGGTGGGAGGGCCCAAGGACAATTCCATCTTGCACCTCTTTTTTCTTTCATTTTTCTTTGCATCATGTGCTGTTTGGGGACAATTTTTTTGAAGTGCCATCCTGCCTGACACTGCAGTGCCACTCCTAGATGGGCCAGGTGTTTGTGTCGGCCACTTGTGTCGCTTAGCTTAGTCACACAGCGACCTTGGTGCGCCTCTTTTTTTCTTTGCATCATGTGCTGTTTGGGGACTGAAGGCACGTGCACATGTCACGGGAGTGCACACATCATGGTGTGGGCACACGGACACAAAGCATGGGGGTGTGCAGCGAGTCAGGGGGCATGGACTCATGGCACCCCACCATTTTCATGGAGACTCACACTTCAGGTGGTGGGGGCGGCTAAACCAGAGAACCGGAGGCCTGCGCTGCACAAGGCCTTCCCAGCTCTCTGTGGGACTGGACCAACCCACCAGTCCATTAGCCTGTCTGGCATTTGCCAGAAGTTCCAGATAGGCTGTCCGGCCCTGGGCACAAACATGTTCCACTTGTTCATCAGATACACGCAGAGATCTTACATGATCATCCTCTCCCGACCAGTAAGCTGTAAGTTGCAGATGTATATGTCACGTGTTATATGTTAATGCTGGATTTGCAGGACTAATGACTAACCTAGTTGTTTAGATGGTATGTAAGTAGTAATTTAAGCCAACCAAAAACTTATTTAACGGCAAACAGTGCTCCCTAATTGCATCAGAGCAATTTAAATGAAAAGATTGAACTGCTCTTGCAGGGCATATGATAATAGTACTCATTGTAGAATTGTTTCATTCTTTTGTCTAGGCTAGTGTCACACAACCTTTTTGTGCCTTATTTTAGTAAAGCACATTAACCAAAAATTGGTCACTGGCACATAACACTTATATGAGATGTTTTTTTCTTGTACATTCTTACACTGTAAACACACTGGAAGCAATTGCTTCTGGGTACAGGGCCGCCGACAAGGGGCGTCAAAGGGGACATCTGCACCAGGACCCGTGGACCAGAGGTGACCCACGGATACACCACTTAGTGCCATACAAGGATGTGAGCCATCCTATCCAAATAGGGCAGTGATCTATAAGCGGTGTGGGCGCAGCTGCAGAGTGACAAGAGCTTCCCAAACACAGTGACTGTGCGGTGCAAGTGAGCACCCGCTCTTCCGGGTCCACTTCTGTTGCAGGCAGTTATGTGACAAGGCAGCAGCTCCACTGGCCAGGATTCCTGTGCCCCAGGCCGGCCTCTTCTGGTGAGGTGTGAGGGCCACATGGTACCTGCTGTTCAGTATTCGGGTCTGGATACTGGGAAGCGCAGCGCAGGTAAGTCTCTCAAGAGTGGATTGGTGAGGGGATACAGGGCTTTGGGATTGGGTGGGGGAGCTGAGAATGCAGCATGGAGTCATTGGGGAGAGACAGACTGTGGGTGTGTGCATAGGCGTGCGCAGCACATTTTATTAGGGGGTGTATCGTCGCAGAGCTGTGTCTAGTACCACCTACTGGGCGTGTCTAGCACCGCCTACTGGGCATGTCTAGCACCACCTATTGACATTCTTTTCAATGTGCACCTTACCTATATGATATCCATGTCTGCACACTGCTCCCCCCCCCCCCACCCGGAATACTGACATACATGTCTCACACATCCCCCCATACTGACATCCATGTCTGCACACTGCCCCCCCCCCCATAGTGACATCCATTTCTGCACACTATCCCCCCCCCATACTGACATCCATGTTTGCATACCCTCCAACATTTTTCACAGACAAATCGGTACAAATCCAAAAAGGGGGCAAGGCTGCGGGTAAAAGGGGCGTGGCCACATCCCTTTTCCTATACTTTCAATGGAAATTTGGAGAGCCAAAAATCGGCACAAACCATAAAAAAGGTACTGTACCTGCCAATAAGGTATAGTTTGAGGGTATGTGTCTGCACACTGCCCCCCATACTGACAACCATGTCTGCACACTGCCCCCCCATACTGACATCCATCTTTGCACAATGCCCCCCCATACTGACATCCATGTCTGCACACTGCCCCCCATACTGACATCCATGTCTGCACACTGCCCCCCCATACTGACATCCATGCCTGCACACTGCCCCCATACTGACATCCATGTCTGCACACTGCCCCCCCATACTGACATCCATGTCTGCACACTGCCCCCCCATACTGACATCCATGTCTGCACACTGCCCCCCCATACTGACATCCATGCCTGCACACTGCCCCCCCATACTGACATCCATACCTGCACACTGCCCCCCCATACTGACATCCATGTCTGCACAATGCCCTCCCCATGCTGACATCCATGCCTGCACACTGCCCCCCCATACTGACATCCATGCCTGCACACTGCCCCCCATACTGACATCCATGTCTGCACAATGCCCCCCCATACTGACATCCATGTCTGCACACTGCCCCCCCATACTGACTTCTATGTCTGCACACTGCCCCCCCATACTGACTTCTATGTCTGCACACTGTCCCCCCATACTGACTTCTATGTCTGCACACTGCCCCCCCATACTGACATCCATGTCTGCACACTGCCCCCCCCATACTGACATCCATGTCTGCACACTGCCCCCCCATACTGACATCTATGTCTGCACACTGCCCCCCCCCATACTGGCATCCATGTCTGCACACTGCCCCCCCCCCCATACTGACATCCATGTCTGCACACTGCCCCCCCATACTGACATCCATGCCTGCACACGATGCCCTCCCCTTTTCCATCCGTTGATACCTTTGCATGCGGCGCGTCGAGCGCCAGGACATGTTGACTCTGCCGGCAGCAGCGGCTGCACGCAGGGGTGTAACGTGACGGACCGGCTTTCTGTCCTGTGTGCGTCTCCCTCAAACAGCAGCACAGCCCGCCTCTGTCAGCCAGCCACCGCTGTCACTATGAAGCAGAGAGAAGGGGTCGGGGAGAAAGAGGAAGCCCCCATTGCTCTTCCTCCTGACGCCCAGCTACTGGCTAGATTGCGTCCGGCTCAAGGTAACTATTGAGCAGTTTCGTCACACCCCAGCCACACATCAGGGAGTCACCAGGTGGAACGTGAAGGCTAGAGGAGGACTCGAGGAGACTGGACGCCGTACAGGGGGGACACATTAAACGGCAGCAGGCGTGTCAGTGGGGGGTGCCGGATATTAGGGGGTGCCTGTGCGCACCAGGCACCCCCCGTGCGCACACCTATGATGGTGGTTTATAGCATGTCCCTATTAAAAGTTTTTTTGTATCTTTACCACCTCTCGTAATCTCAACCCATAATGTCTCTACATTATCTACAGTCCCCTCGTAAATGACCTCCTTTAAATATGGTTTTAAGAATGGTTTAACAGAGAGACAAACACCACCTCCCTTTTTATTAGTCCTATCTCTCCTGAAGAGGGTGTACCCCTTAAAGTTTGCTGCCCAATCGTGAGTTTCCCACATGTGGAAACTCTGTGTACTATACTACAGGTCCCCAACTTCCCTTGGGGCACCCTAGTCAGAGTGTTATGATGGGTGAGAGTGCAGGACTCTCTCTCTCTCTCTCTCTCTCTATATATATATATATATATATATATATATATACACAGACCAATAAGATTACTTTACAGAGTGTCTCACAGCAAAGCTTAATAGATGCAACACATAAGCATCGAAAGGTGTGGCAATCCAGTCATAGAGTAAATACGTTGACCCAGGTCAGCGCATTTTATTCTTTGCTGGGAGTGCAGCACCTTTGGTGGATGCCTATGCAATATATATATATATATATATATATATATATATATATATATAAATACTAAAAAATCCCTTAACGCGCTCTAAAAACGGAAGAAGCTATAAATTCGTATATTGATTTCTCCAAACCTATACCTTTAATTGATGGGCAAGCTTCCACACAGAGATGATCCCCCGTCGAAAGAGACCAATAATAAATAGAAACAGAATGTATCTCTGTGGAGCGCACCTATTGTAATATGTCTTAATATTAAACTATCTAAAGATTCAATTTAATAAAATTATATATTCGGTTGCTGATGAAGATATATATATATATATATATATATATATATAGTATGGGGTTAAGACCCAATTAACGCGCTATAAAGATAAGCTACAACTTTGGGATTACCCCCTGTTAGGTGGGGTACAGTATAGAAATAGAAAAAAGATAGTTTCCCAATGGAGCTTGTAGTAATGCTTTGGTATGTATCAATATAAATGATGTCCTTTTATATATAAAAAAGGATTTTATTTCCTTTAAAAGTACAGTACATACATTCAGTAACAATTTATACATGAGATGATTAAAATTCCATTCTTAGTCATATAGTGGTGACTCTTGAAGAATGCAATAGTTGTCTCAGAAACCCAACGCGTTTCGTCCTTCGGACTTCATCAGGGGCTTTGTAATCTAAGCATTTAAAAAACATTTTAAAAAACATTTTGTGAACTTCCGACTCTCAAATTGAGTCACTATATCACCTCATAGATACAAATATACATACCAAGAGACTTCAAAACAGATAATCAGCATATAAATCTTCTATAAGTGGACAATTTACCAAAGCGGTAGTAGATATTATTCACCACATGGATTATCTGTAAAACCATTGTATGCAACATCAATATATGCAGTATACAGTACATACATAAATAAATCAATCAATAACTAATATAAAATAGAATGTGGCCAAAATATATAGGAAAGGAGGAGAAATAAGAAATGAGAGAGTGATCCATGGATAATAGTCAGATTCTTTGAGAGGGTCAGACTCATTTGAGCTTAATATCATTTCAAAGGTATGACTTTTAATTTAGAAAAGTCATTTAGTATAAATGTGAAAAATACATAGGGTTGTCATAGGCTGTGTATGAAATTCCAGCTGGTTTCAACTATTAGAGAATTTCTTGTGGTAAATATTAGTATTTCCACATATGCTGTTCTTTCATTTAATTTAAAACATGTTCATACATACCACTTCGCTTATTCAAAGGTTTATAAGACAATTAATTCCCAGACTCGGGCCAGAATTGTTTTGACAGAGAGTCAATATAAATAACTGTCGCAATGCCTGTGGCAGAAAAATACATACATGTAATCGTGTTTAACCACTTTAAACATATCGCCACAATATATATATAGAAGTGTCAGTTTGACATTACTCATAATAAAATTAAATCAATTATCAAAATATGGAAGTCAGAAATAATTCATAGCTAAAAAAACTATAATGGCAACATCCATAAAAAATTCCAATATTTTTAGAAATAAATAAATAAATAAATAATTGTTTCCTACATCAATATATTCATCAATCAATGATAGGAGAACATAAAAAGAGATCAATTGTCAAGGTATGAAAGTCAGAAATAATAAAAGGAAGCTATAATAGCACCATCCATAGTTGAAAAATGTCCAATCTTTTTTAGAAATAGTACAGACATTAACATATTGATCAATCAATGATAGGGGACCATGAAAGTAAGGTGCTCACCTCTCTGTAGTACACAATGTTCCAGTCAGCTGTATAAACTGGATCCAAACCAACTGGGTTTATATACCCCTGGGTGTCTGACCTCACTTCCTGTGTAAAAATTTCCTAAATTAACACTAAACCCTATTAGAGAATTATCTATTATATATCCTTTGTATACAGACCAAACAGATTAGAAGAATTGTCAATATTTTAATAGAAATCAATTCGACAAACTATCAAATAGAAGGCAAAAAAGTCCTAATTGAAAATTGCGTTTCATTTGGGCCGGCGCGGCGTGCGTTCCAAAGCGCTACTTCCGCTTCCTGTTTAATAATTTCCATGTGTGGCCACATTCTCTGCCCGGAGATGCACATCAACCTAATTATCATAGGGGGGAGTGTATCCATTTGGTTCGCGATGTGCGTTCCAACCTGCTTCCGCTTGTTACTACCGGAAGTGGGTGCGTGACGCACTTCCGGTACGGCGTGCGCTCCATTAACCTAACTGCGTTCCATTAGCTTATAGATGTTTACTGTTTCCAAGGGAAACACAATGATGCCTTCAATACCAAACGATCCATTATTAGAGGAGCATAAAGATCGCTAATCCAGCTACTGATTATAGCAATAATACGTATATTTATAAAAAAATGGCCATAGAGGTATATTTATAATAAAAATATATGTATTGTGAGTGACAGATATTTTAATCTAGTGCGCGCTAAATAAACTAAACAGCATTTTATTTGCTCATAGGGGCTAACCCGTTTCTAAGGGAAATATAGTGATTTCTTCTAACATTAATCAATCCATTTCTGGGAGAACTAATGGGAGCCGCTGAATATAAAGTGATATGCAAATAATAAAGTGATGATCGTAAATTATATATTAAGTGTTCATAAGACATAATCTATCCCTAGTAAATTATTATAAACAAATATTATACAAAAATTATACAAAATTTATATATAAAAAATGAAAAAAACTATATATATGTGCCACATATTTTCATGGTCCCCTATTTACAGTACAAAAAAACTTAATACAATCATAATTAAATATTTGTATAACAAAAACTCTTCTGACACTAAAGGCCTTATATCTGATAGAGCATCTAAAAAAAAAAAAAAAGGGAGGATCTAAAGAAAGAGAAGAAGACTCTAAAGGAAGGAAACTATGTCGATGCCCTCATTATGTCCATTGGGAGATTGAGTATTCAGCGTGTAAATCCAAAATGTTTCACGTTTGGCCAAATTGAGTTCCCTACTACTCCCTCTGGGATCAACCGGTATAAATTCTAGGATAGTGAAAGAAAATTTTTTCTTACTTATAATGGAATTATGCTTCTCCCTATAGTGTCTCGGTAAGCTATGAGTAGTTAGTTTGTTTTTTATATTCCTCATATGCTCTTGAATTCTGATCTTAATGGGTCTCTTAGTTTTCCCTACATAGGACAGATGGCAGTCACACGTGATCCTGTAAATTACAAATTCTGTATTACAGTTGGCTAAATGATGCAGTTTGTACTCTTTGCCTGTATCTAACTTGTGGCTGAAGGTTTTCCGTTCCATATATTGACAGCAAATACACCTAGAGCATGGGAAACAACCTTTTGTTGGAATTAAAGATTTTTCATTGATTTGTGGTTTCATGTGTTTGAATATCTTACTTGGGGCTACTTTGCTCTTCAGGTTTGGAGCCCTTTGGAAGACTATATCAGGTCTTTTAGATAAAGTCGGGCCCAAAATCGGGTCTCTCAGAAGGATACCCCAGTGGCGGTCCATGATCTTTCTAATAGCATAATTTTCACGATTATACTGAGTTACAAAAGGTCTAAATGACTGTTTCTTACTTTTAGGATTTATGGTCTTAGATTGTAACATTTGTACTCTATCTTTCGTGGATGCTCTGATTTTAGCTTCATTAATCAGATCATGTTTATATCCCCTATCAATAAACCTTTTTTGTAGAACGGTGGCTTGCTCCCAATAATCATTGATATTACTGCAGTTACGTCTCAATCTTACAAACTGTGCAAATGGGACTCCTCTTTTCCATGTTGGGTGATGGCAACTTGATTCCGGGATGTAACTGTTTGCGTCCACTTCCTTAAAGTGGGTTTTAGTGCTTATTTTTTCTCCCGGGGTACCAGTTAAGACTAAATCTAAATAGTCGATGCTTCTATAATCCATTCGGTGGGTGAATTTCAGATTGTAATCATTGTTTTGTATAAAAATCATGAAGTTAGTGATCTCTGTTCCATCACCTTTCCAAATCAGCAAGAGGTCATCAATATACCTCTTGTAGAATATTATATTCTCACTGAATCTTGAATTATATATAAATGATTCCTCCCATACTCCCATAAGGAGATTAGCATAGGATGGGGCAAATTTTGTCCCCATTGCTGTGCCCTGTTGTTGTCTGTAAAATTTCAAATTGAATTCAAAGTAGTTGTGATTCAATATGAAAGAAATACTATCAAGGAGAAACTTTATTTCCTTGTCCGATTTCCCTGGGTCTGCAGATAATACTTGTTTGACAGCTTCAAGGCCTTTATTATGAGGGATGCATGAATATAAAGCCTGGACGTCAATAGTTAACCAGCAGAATTCTTCAGTCCAGACGAAAGTATCTAATGTCCTCAGTACACTGGTTGAATCTTTCAAATAAGATGTAAGCTTCACTACGTAAGGCTGTAGTTTAAGGTCCAAATAGTGTGATAAATTCGATGTTAGGGAATTAATCCCTGCCACTATAGGTCGACCCGGAGGTGATGTTTTACTTTTGTGTACTTTTGGGATATGGTAAAACGTCGGAATAATAGGAAACTTCACTAGTAAATAGTCATACTCTTCTTTGCAGATTAAATCTTCCTTCAAAGCATTTAGAAGTAAATCCTTAAGTTCTTCTTGATACTGTGCAGAAGGATTCTCAGGCAGTTCAACATATGTCAATCCATCATAAAGGATTCTCGAAGCCTCATCCATATACGCTGTTTTAGTTTGTAGAACTACAGCTCCTCCTTTATCAGCATTCTTGATTACCACGCTTTGATCTTCACGTAGTGTCTTTAGTGCTCCTTTCTCCTGTGTATTGAGGTTTGAGCAATATTTGGTGTTCTGTATCTTGATTTGTTTAAAATCTTCCTTTACGGATTCATAAAATATGTCGAGATTGCTCCCTCTTGATTCGACAGGATAGAATTTCGATTGTAATCTGACTAAGGGTTCTTTTGTTTGCGGTGGTTTTATGCCTGGAGGATTCTTTAGAAAATGCCTATGGATGGTAAGTTTTCTTATAAATTTGTTGAGATCTATAAATAAATTAAATTTATTTACATGTGAGTCTGGTGCGAATTTAAGCCCCTTTGTTAGAAGTGAGTTCTCCGCTGTTGACAGTTGTCTCTCTGTGATGTTAATAATCCCTGTCTCGGTTTCTCCTGATAGAATAGTGCTTTTCTTTTCTTGGGGCTTTTTTCTACCACCTCTGGATCCTCGTTTTCTCCATTGTACCCTCTTTTCGTTCCTTGGGGTGAGTCTATCCGACTGAACAGTTCTTCCTCTCGCTGGATGAGTGGGAACTTGTATCTTTGTCTCCCATCTAAAAAACGTTTGGACTGAAATTTCCCTGAGGACGGGGATTCTTCATTATCTACCTGATGTCTGAAAGTCCCTCGATATTCGTAATCATTATATTTAAACCGATTTCTTTGGTCACTATAATTGGAAGGGATTCTGTTTCTATATGTCCTCTGATCTTCTCTCCTATTTGGGTAAGGCGAATAGAAACGTCTCCTCGGTCCGTAGTTCTGTTGTCTACCACCATAATTATCATAATTATTCTGATAATTGCGCCGTCCTCTGTCTTGTTGTACAAATCTTGTTCTAAAGGACTGAATCTTCCCGCTGTTGTCATTTTTACCTTCTTGAATAGGTAAATTGTGTATCTGACCTGAAATATAATCATTTTTATCACGTCTATATTTCTTCTGTTTACGAGATATAATCTCGTCTTCCAAATTGTCTAATTTAGATTGTAAATCAGTGACGTCACGTTTAAACTCTTCACTTTCTTCGAATTTATTGGCTTGAGCCTCAATTTGTTGCATACAATGGTTTTACAGATAATCCATGTGGTGAATAATATCTACTACCGCTTTGGTAAATTGTCCACTTATAGAAGATTTATATGCTGATTATCTGTTTTG
Organism: Pseudophryne corroboree; assembly: GCF_028390025.1. NCBI lineage: Eukaryota > Metazoa > Chordata > Amphibia > Anura > Myobatrachidae > Pseudophryne > Pseudophryne corroboree. Next base: position 412,014,018 of record NC_086445.1, on the reverse strand, counting down.
AAGTCTCTTGGTATGTATATTTGTATCTATGAGGTGATATAGTGACTCAATTTGAGAGTCGGAAGTTCACAAAATGTTTTTTAAAATGTTTTTTAAATGCTTAGATTACAAAGCCCCTGATGAAGTCCGAAGGACGAAACGCGTTGGGTTTCTGAGACAACTATTGCATTCTTCAAGAGTCACCACTATATGACTAAGAATGGAATTTTAATCATCTCATGTATAAATTGTTACTGAATGTATGTACTGTACTTTTAAAGGAAATAAAATCCTTTTTTATATATAAAAGGACATCATTTATATTGATACATACCAAAGCATTACTACAAGCTCCATTGGGAAACTATCTTTTTTCTATATATATATATATATATATATATTTCTCCGGCTGGGTCCACAGGTTATCCACAGGATAACATTGGGATATGCCGGAGCGACAGCGGAAATGGCACCAAATAGTCACAAGCTTTCTGGCCTCCCAGGATGCATCGGGCTCCTCCATATAATCCAGCCCACCGACTCAGTCAAATCAGTTTTTTGTTTGGTGCGGCAGGAGCCGGACCATGGTCACAGGGCTGCTGTTAAGGCAGCCCTAAGCTTTTATTATTTTATTTTTATAGTCTTACTATGTTTTGAGTGATCTTTCTTAACAGCATCTTAAATGCATGCTGGAAAGAGTCGCTCCAACAACTCTCCACCGGGTCGCAACAACGCTTACCCTCGGGTATTAGTGCTGTCTCCACGTGCGTCCATGTCGGATGTTCTAACAGGTCCAGCAGACGTTACCAGGCTGTGGCCGGAGCATGGGGAGAAGGTAAGGCATCGGTTCCACTTACTAGGGAAGCAATGGTAGAATGGGTGGGGGAACTAGAGAATGGCCTTTCCGCACCTACCAGGGAGCAGGAGTCTCATCTAGGCTATATAAAACAAGCTGCGCAATATTTGGAAGAAGCAGCAATTGATATGGGTACGATTGCTTCTAAAGCATCAGCCTTAACGGTAGCCGTTCGTAGAGCAATTTGGCTACGTACTTGGAAAGCAGATGCAGAGTCCAAGAAAGCTCTTGAAGCGTTGCGTTTCGATTGTAATATTCTATTCGGAAAGCAATTGACAGATATTCTGGAATCGGAAGCTGAATCCAAAAAGGTCAGGTTTCCGGCTAGTTATAACCCCAAACCGAGGGGGTCAAAATTTCGGCCATTTCGATGGCAAGGTAGATCAAAGGGAAAGGTTGACGCTAGCCAATCCCAGTACAATAAATCAGCTAGGGGTAGGACGCAATGGGCCAATAGACGGCCAGCTTCCACACCAGAGCAGAAGCCATCAGTTTGAGGGTGCGGGCCTCCGCCTGGAGGATTCCAGGGTTGGGGGCTGACTCCTTCACTTTGCACACATATGGCAGCAGTTGACGACATTTGCTTGGGTGCAGAAGGTGGTATCTCTCGGTTATGGTTTCCCTTTCAAGAAGCAGCCTCCTCAAAGGTTTTTTTGCACCAGCCCATCTCGTATAGAGTCGAAGGCCAGAGCTCTGCAAGAAGCAGTTCAGAAATTGCTTCAGTCTGGGGTAATTATCCCGGTACCCCGACACAAAGGGGACGGGGGTTTTACTCAAACTTATTTTTGATTCAGAAGCCAAATGGATCATTCCGACCAATTCTCAATCTCAAGAGGTTAAACGAATACATTTGGGTTCCAAAGTTTCACATGGAGACATTACGCTCCATAGTCTTGGCCATGGAACCAGGAGATTACATGGTATCTCTGGATGTACAGGATTCTTACCTGCATGTCCCCATAGCACGGTCCCATCAGTGTTACCTCAGGTTTGCCATCCTCCAGCAACATTTTCAGTTCCAGGCTTTGCCCTTTGGGCTAGTGACAGCCCCCAGGGTATTTACCAAAATTATGGTGGTTATGGCAGCTTATCTCCACAGGCAGGGGATAAGAATTTTTCCATACCTCAACAATCTTTTAATCCTGGCTCAATCCCAGGAGTTAATCTTGGACCATCTCCAACAGACAATAGCTTGTCTACAAAGACACTGATGGCTCATAAATTGGGAAAAGTCGTCCCTGAGTCCATCCCAACGGATGGTTCACTTGGGGGCCATATTGGATTCAAGTCTACAAAGGATTATCTTACCGGAGAAGAAGATATCCAAGTTGCAAGTAATGACTTAGGAATTGTTGCACAGTCAGACAGTATCAGTCCATGCAGCAACGCGACTGATGGGTCTGATGGTGTCAGCATTCGACATGGTGGAATATGCACAATTCCACTCCAGACCCCTACAGAACCTCATTCTAACCAGATGGAATGGAAAACATCAGACAATAAAAAGACAGATGATAAAGCTTCCAGTAAACGTAAAAAGGTCACTAGCCTGGTGGCTACAGACGGACCATCTAGACAAGGGCAGACCCTTTTGGATAGCAGATTGGCAAGTACTGACAGCGGATGCCAGTCTTCAAGGCTGGGGAGCAGTGTTCGAAAATGTTTGGTTCCAGGGAAAATGGACCACAAGGGAAAGTTGCCTGCCAATAAATCTGTTAGAAATAAGGGCCATATATATTGCTCTGGTTCAGGCAAAGGACATTCTGCAAGGAAGACCAGTCCAGATCCGTTCAGACAATGCAACAGCAGGAGCGTACCTCAACCATCAGGGAGGAACTCACAGCAAAAGACTGATGGAGGAAGTAACTCACATACTAAGATGGGCAGAACTCCATCTTCCGGCATTGTCCGCAGTGTTTGTGCTAGGAGTGCTGAACTGGGAAGCGGACTTTCTCAGTCGACACACCATTCAGGAGACCGAATGGGCATTACACCCAGAGGTATTTCAAACTCTAGTAAACAGATGGGGTCTGCCAGAGATAGATCTCATGGCCTCCCGTTTGAACAACAAATTTCCGGCATACGGGTCGAGAACAAAGGATCCCAGGGCGATCCTTGTAGATGCACTGTTAGTGAAATGGGAATTTCATCTGGCATATCTGTTTCCTCCAATCTCCCTGTTACCCAGGGTGGTGAGGAAAATAAAGCAAGCAACGGGAGCCGTAATTCTAATAGCTCCAGCCTGGCCCAGAAGGCATTGGTACATAGATCTACTAAGAATGTCCGTGGAAGCTCCAACATCCGCAACATCCAAATCTACTAATGCATGGGCCTTGTCATCACAGCCATCTGGAACGGCTGTCTTTGACGGCATGGCTGTTGAAACCTCTATCCTAAGATCAAAAGGATTCTCACAACAGGTAATTCAAACCATGCTTAGAGCAAGAAAGCCTTCTTCAGCTCGTATTTATCATCGAATATGGCAGGCCTATATTCATTGGTGTAACGAAGGGGGTATGGATCCAAGATCTTTTAAAGTATCCAGGATTTTGGATTTCCTCCAAGCAGGAATTGATAGAGGTTTAAAGGTGGCTTCCTTGAGAGTTCAAGTATCAGCATTAACTGTATGGTTTCAGAAAAAGATTGCTAACCTACAGGATGTGCGTACTTTTTTTCAGAGAATGTTACACATTCAACCACCGTTTGTTCCTCCTGCAGTACCCTGGGATTTAAATCTGGTTCTTAAAATCCTTCAGGGGGCTCCGTTTGAACCGCTTAAGAGAGCAGATCTTAAATGGTTGACGGCTAAAGTACTCTTTCTACTGACAAATTCAATGGCGTCAGCTAGAAGAATGTCAGATTTAGGAGCATTGTCATGTAAGTCTCCTTTTCTGATCTTTTATCCAGATAAAGCAGTTCTCAGAACTAAATCTGGTCATCTTCCAAAGGTAGTCTCAAAGTTTCACCTGAACGAAGAAACTGTAGTCCCGGCTTTTCAGGTATCGGGACTTTCTGCGGGAGAAGCATCGCTGGACGTAGTCCGTGCATTAAGAATTTACGTAGATCGTACTAGTGCCATCAGAAAGACAGATTCTCTCTTTATTCTCTATGGATTTCACAAAAGAGGATGGCCTGCTACTAAACAGACGCTAGCAAGATGGCTTCGAATGACGATTTCAGAAGCATATTCTCGTGCTGATCTCCCTGTTCCGGCTAATGTTTCTGTGCACTCTACACGTAGGGTAGGTCCTTCATGGGCAGCACAACATGGTGCTTCAGCAGAGCAGATTTGTAAGGCAGCCACATGGTCTTCCATTAACACATTCATTAGACATTATGCCTTGGATACTTTTGCCTCTCATGACGCGGAATTCGGGCGAAAGGTTCTCCTGGTTAATCAGGAGCGTCCCCACCACTAATAATGGCTTTGGGAATCCCAATGTTATCCTGTGGATAACCTGTGGACCCAGCCGGAGAAATATACCGTTATAGTAAGAACTCACCGTTGATAACGGAATTTCTCCTATGTCCACAGGTATCCACAGGGATCCCACCCTGACGCACCTGATTTGAGGATCTGTACAATCACTAAGCCTCTTCCCTCTTGTATGGAAGGGTGTGCATGTGTGTTCTTATCGCCTGAATAGGGTTCTACATGATGCTCCTGCCTAATTGCTGTGAAAACAACTGATTTGACTGAGTCGGTGGGCGGGATTATATGGAGGAGCCCGATGCATTCTGGGAGGCCAGAAAGCTCGTGACTATTTGGTGCCATTTCCGCTGTTGCTCCGGTATATCCCAATGTTATCCTGTGGATACCTGTGGACATAGGAGAAATTCCGTTATCAACGGTAAGTTCTTACCATAATGGTATATATATATATATATATATATATACTGTATATTCCCCTGTTTTAGTATGTAACAGCAGTTTAACATGGATCCAGTCCAGTTTTTTGTTGAGGTCAGGAAAGAACTGCAGCCAAGTTGATTAGTTGCACGTGTTAGCTGCCTTTAAGAATGCTGTCTGTACAGAGAGATAATGCTCCTGACGCTGGACAAGCTGGCTAGGCGATAGGCTGGTGATCTGGGTTTACGTTAGGAGCCATTGGAGTCTATACCATTGCTGATTGTCAAAATGTGGAATGTTATGCTTTAACCTGTAATCTGCTGTGAAATGTTGTTACAACCATATGAGTGACCTAACTGCTGGAGAATGAATAAACCTGCCGTTTGAATTTTACCCGGTGTACATGATCCTTGTCATATACACTGTATGTGTATGTATGTATGTATGTATATATATATATATATATATATATATATACACTGCTCAAAAAAATAAAGGGAACACTTAAACAATACAATGTAACTCCAAGTCAATCACACTTCTGTGAAATCAAACTGTCCACTTAGGAAGCAACACTGATTGACAATCAATTTCACATGCTGTTGTGCAAATGGAATAGACAACAGGTGGAAATTATAGGCAATTAGCAAGACACCCCCAATAAAGGAGTTGTTCTGCAGGTGGTGACCACAGACCACTTCTCAGCTCCTATGCTTTCTGGCTGATGTTTTGGTCACTTTTGAAAGCTGGCGGTGCTTTCACTCTAGTGGTAGCATGAGACGGAGTCTACAACCCACACAAGTGGCTCAGGTAGTGCAGCTCATCCAGGATGGCACATCAATGCGGGTTGTGGCAAGAAGGTTTGCTGTGTCTGTCAGCGTAGTGTCCAGAGCATGGATGTGCTACCAGGAGACAGGCCAGTACATCAGGAGACGTGGAGGAGGCCGTAGGAGGGCAACAACCCAGCAGCAGGACCGCTACCTCCGCCTTTGTGCAAGGAGGAACAGGAGGAGCACTGCCAGAGTCCTGCAAAATGACCTCCAGCAAGCCACAAATGTGCATGTGTCTCCAAACGATCAGAAACAGACTCCATGAGGGTGGTATGAGGGCCCGACGTCCACAGGTGGGGGTTGTGCTTACAGCCCAACACCGTGCAGGACGTTTGGCATTTGCCAGAGAACACCAAGATTGGCAAATTCGCCACTGGCGCCCTGTGCTCTTCACAGATGAAAGCAGGTTCTCACTGAGCACATGTGACAGACGTGACAGAGTCTGGAGATGCCAAGGAGAACGTTCTGCTGCCTGCAACATCCTCCAGCATGACCGGTTTGGCAGTGGGTCAGTAATGGTGTGGGGTGGCATTTCTTTGGGGGGCCGCACAGCCCTCCATGTGCTCGCCAGAGGTAGCCTGACTGCCATTAGGTACCGAGATGAGATCCTCAGACCCCTTGTGAGACCATATGCTGGTGCGGTTGGCCCTTGGTTCCTCCTAATGCAAGACAATGCTAGACCTCATGTGGCTGGAGTGTGTCAGCAGTTCCTGCAAGACGAAGGCATTGATGCTGTGGACTGGCCCGCCCTTTCCCCAGACCTGAATCCAATTGAGCACATCTGGGACATCATGTCTCGCTCCATCCACCAATTCCACGTTGCACCACAGACTGTCCAGGAGTTGGCGGATGCTTTAGTCCAGGTCTGGGAGGAGATCCCTCAGGAGACCATCCGCCACCTCATCAGGAGCATGCCCAGGCATTGTAGGGAGGTCATACTGGCACGTGGAGGCCACACACACTACTGAGCCTCATTTTGACTTGTTTTAAGGACATTACATCAAAGTTGGATCAGTCTGTAGTGTGTTTTTCCACTTTAATTTTGAGTGTGATGCCAAATCCAGACCTCCATGGGTTAATAAATTTGATTTCCATTGATAATTTTTGTGTGATTTTGTTGTCAGCACATTCAACTATGGAAAGAACAAAGTATTTAATAAGAATATTTCATTCACTCAGATCTAGGATGTGTTATTTTAGTGTTCCCTTTATTTCTTTGAGCAGTGTATATATATATATATATATATATATACACACACACATACACACACACACACTAGAGATGAGCGGGTTCGGTTTCTCTGAATCCGAACCCGCCAGAACTTCATGTTTTTTTTCACGGGTCCGAGCGACTCGGATCTTCCCGCCTTGCTCGGTTAACCCGAGCGCGCCCGAACGTCATCATGACGCTGTCGGATTCTCGCGAGGCTCGGATTCTATCGCGAGACTCGGATTCTATATAAGGAGCCGCGCGTCGCCGCCATTTTCACACGTGCATTGAGATTGATAGGGAGAGGACGTGGCTGGCGTCCTCTCCGTTTAGACACTTGATTTACTAATTTTGGGGAGCATTAGGAGTACTCAGTAGTGTACAGTGCAGAGTTTTGCTGATAGTGACCAGTGACCACCACTTTTATTTATAATCCGTTCTCTGCCTGAAAAAAGCGATACACAGCACACAGTGACTCAGTCACATACCATATCTGTGTGCACTGCTCAGGCTCAGGCCAGTGTGCTGCATCATCTATTATCTATATATAATATTATATATCTGTCTGACTGCTCAGCTCACACAGCTTATAATTGTGGGGGAGACTGGGGAGCACTACTGCAGTGCCAGTTATAGGTTATAGCAGGAGCCAGGAGTACATAATATATTATATAGTGAGTGACCACCAGACACACAGTGCAGTTTATTTAATATATCCGTTCTCTGCCTGAAAAAAGCGATACACACAGTGACTCAGTCAGTCACATACCATATCTGTGTGCACTGCTCAGGCTCAGGCCAGTGTGCTGCATCATCTATATATATTATATATCTGTCTGACTGCTCAGCTCACACAGCTTATAATTGTGGGGGAGACTGGGGAGCACTACTGCAGTGCCAGTTATAGGTTATAGCAGGAGCCAGGAGTACATAATATTATATTAAAATTAAACAGTGCACACTTTTGCTGCAGGAGTGCCACTGCCAGTGTGACTAGTGACCAGTGACCTGACCACCAGTATATAATATTAGTAGTATACTATCTCTTTATCAACCAGTCTATATTAGCAGCAGACACAGTACAGTGCGGTAGTTCACGGCTGTGGCTACCTCTGTGTCGGCACTCGGCAGCCCGTCCATAATTGTATATACCACCTAACCGTGGTTTTTTTTTCTTTCTTTATACATACATACTAGTTACGAGTATACTATCTCTTTATCAACCAGTCTATATATTAGCAGCAGACACAGTACAGTGCGGTAGTTCACGGCTGTGGCTACCTCTGTGTCGGCACTCGGCAGCCCGTCCATAATTGTATATACCACCTAACCGTGGTTTTTTTTTCTTTCTTTATACATACATACTAGTTACGAGTATACTATCTCTTTATCAACCAGTCTATATTAGCAGCAGACACAGTACAGTGCGGTAGTTCACGGCTGTGGCTACCTCTGTGTCGGCACTCGGCAGCCCGTCCATAATTGTATATACCACCTAACCGTGGTTTTTTTTTCTTTCTTTATACATACATACTAGTTACGAGTATACTATCTCTTTATCAACCAGTCTATATATTAGCAGCAGACACAGTACAGTGCGGTAGTTCACGGCTGTGGCTACCTCTGTGTCGGCACTCGGCAGCCCGTCCATAATTGTATATACCACCTAACCGTGGTTTTTTTTTCTTTCTTTATACATACATACTAGTTACGAGTATACTATCTCTTTATCAACCAGTCTATATATTAGCAGCAGACACAGTACAGTGCGGTAGTTCACGGCTGTGGCTACCTCTGTGTCGGCACTCGGCAGCCCGTCCATAATTGTATATACCACCTAACCGTGGTTTTTTTTTCTTTCTTTATACATACATACTAGTTACGAGTATACTATCTCTTTATCAACCAGTCTATATATTAGCAGCAGACACAGTACAGTGCGGTAGTTCACGGCTGTGGCTACCTCTGTGTCGGCACTCGGCAGCCCGTCCATAATTGTATACTAGTATCCAATCCATCCATCTCCATTGTTTACCTGAGGTGCCTTTTAGTTGTGCCTATTAAAATATGGAGAACAAAAATGTTGAGGTTCCAAAATTAGGGAAAGATCAAGATCCACTTCCACCTCGTGCTGAAGCTGCTGCCACTAGTCATGGCCGAGACGATGAAATGCCAGCAACGTCGTCTGCCAAGGCCGATGCCCAATGTCATAGTACAGAGCATGTCAAATCCAAAACACCAAATATCAGTAAAAAGCCTCTTTTTTTCTTTGCGTCATGTGCTGTTTGGGGAGGGTTTTTTGGAAGGGCCATCCTGCGTGACACTGCAGTGCCACTCCTAGATGGGCCCGGTGTTTGTGTCGGCCACTAGGGTCGCTAATCTTACTCACACAGCTACCTCATTGCGCCTCTTTTTTTCTTTGCGTCATGTGCTGTTTGGGGAGGGTTTTTTGGAAGGGCCATCCTGCGTGACACTGCAGTGCCAGTCCTAGATGGGCCCGGTGTTTGTGTCGGCCACTAGGGTCGCTAATCTTACTCACACAGCTACCTCATTGCGCCTCTTTTTTTCTTTGCGTCATGTGCTGTTTGGGGAGGGTTTTTTGGAAGGGACATCCTGCGTGACACTGCAGTGCCACTCCTAGATGGGCCCGGAGTTTGTGTCGGCCACTAGGGTCGCTTATCTTACTCACACAGCGACCTCGGTGCAAATTTTAGGACTAAAAATAATATTGTGAGGTGTGAGGTATTCAGAATAGACTGAAAATGAGTGTAAATTATGGTTTTTGAGGTTAATAATACTTTGGGATCAAAATGACCCCCAAATTCTATGATTTAAGCTGTTTTTTAGTGTTTTTTGAAAAAAACACCCGAATCCAAAACACACCCGAATCCGACAAAAAAAATTCGGTGAGGTTTTGCCAAAACGCGTTCGAACCCAAAACACGGCCGCGGAACCGAACCCAAAACCAAAACACAAAACCCGAAAAATTTCAGGCGCTCATCTCTAACACACACCAACAGGACTCAACGACAGTACTTCTTTAATTCTTTACGTGTGTTCCAGTAAAAGGACTTTAGCTATAAGATTCTTAAATGCATCACCCAGGCTCAGTATGGAACTGATTTTGATACATCAGTAGCACTGCTTTATATAAGCACTCCAGATTGTATGTGCTGCCAACATGTCTATATTTGTCTCTTTATCAGAAGACCTATTTTTTCCCTCATGACTCCCTATTTTTCAACAGTATATTTTTCTTCCTACTCCCTATCTCCATGTTTTTCAACGCCATGTTTACTGTAGTCCTCCACACCCGTTATGTACACAGCAGTTTTTATGCATCATAACCATGTGTTTCTCTGTAACTATACCACATTTTTTTTGTCCTGGTACAGCAGGCTTTTTCTGCCCACACTGGAGTCGACAGCGCTGCAACAAGACAGCGTTCCTGGTTGCCAAGGGGTGCCCGCCGGAGCAGTGACGTCATCTGATGGGGACCAGCCGGACACATGTGTGACATGGCCCCGTACTCCCGTTAAATTATGTATTCTTATTCTACACCTTGAAAACGGGGAGTGCGAGCCCCAAAACATCGGATACATTGTTTGTACTTCAGTATAACTTTTGAACCAAACCCCCGAGTGCCACTGTTCTTTTCCCCAGAGGGATTGAAAAAGGTCTATTGCATTATTTTCTGGAAGGCACCGGATCACATCATACATTTAGCAGAGTGCCAGACTAAAGGAGAAATATACAGTATATATATATATATATATATATATATATATATATATATATATGTGTATATGGGGTAGACTAACAGCGCCAATAATTACAATAGATAAGTTTTCACAATATGTCAGCTGGTGACCCCCAGACTGACAGTCCCTGTGTGCCACTCCCTTAGATATAAGGGCGTCCGCTAACTCTTACATAAATCCTGCACTAGAACGAGTGCAGGGTGCAGAAAAGAGGTTGGAAGAAATGGGTAAGATCTAAGCGACCACTGGTGGCAGTAAATTCTATGGACTGCGAGATTATCTTAAAAAGATTTTGGGGTTTATTACAGAACAAGAAGTCATACAATGCAAAAATAGAGAATCGCGATTTAACAATAGTAACAAGGGCTAAAATTAGTATGCGATAAAAATCTCTATTTAATAAAATATTAGAAAAATATTAAAATCAATAAATATAAATCAATGTGTTCTAGCCAGAACACCTGCAAAATACACGCAATTACACCTTACATAAAATAGGGGGAGAGGGGTGGGTTTAAAAAAGGGGTATGAAATTCATATGTTAAAAGGTATAAAAAAACATATGAAAATTCAATATAAAATGTATAGAACAGGAATCAAGGTATAAAAGGGAAAAAAGGAAAGAAGGGGGGAGGACAACTAAAAATTGTTGCACTAATAGCAATAGCCGACAGCCGTTCCCAGCTATTGAGACTGTCTGTGCACTATGGACTTCACCAAGATGGCCACCGCAATACCCTGTATGTCAGCCGGCGCATGCGCAATGGAGGCGTTCGGAAACCGGAAGTGGGGCAGAAGTGACGTCCGGGACGTCCCGGACCGGAAGTCCGCGTCTACAGACGTTTTGAACTTTTTAATCACTTTAAAACGCTCGTTTTTTACAATGAATAGAGCGTTTGGATAGTACTGTTCCCCATGTTTAGACCAAAATTATTTATTTTGTATTTCTAGGCTCCGTTTTCTTTATTAATCATGTGTGTAACTAATTACAGGAAGTGAGGTGTTAATCACTTCCTCATCCATAATAGTATATAAAGGTGTTATGTCCCACTTGCACCATACCCCTTGATGAAGTCAGACCAGACGAAATGCGTTGGATGAATCCTGTTACTACTAAATCCTCAAGTTAAGCTACCTTTATCCAAATTGCTATTAGTGCAACAATTTTTAGTTGACCTCCCCCCCTTCTTTCCTTTTTTCCCTTTTATGCCTTGATTCCTGTTCTATACATTTTATATTGAATTTTCATGTTTTTTTATACCTTTTAACATATGAATTTCATACCCCTTTTTTAAACCCACCCCCCTCCCCCTATTTTATGTAAGGTGTAATTGCGTGTATTTTGCAGGTGTTCTGGCTAGAACACATTGATTTATATTTATTGATTTTAATATTTTTCTAATATTTTACTAAATAGAGATTTTTATCGCATACTAATTTTAGCCCTTGTTACTATTGTTAAATCGCGATTCTCTATTTTTGCATTGTATGACTTCTTGTTCTGTAATAAACCCCAAAATCTTTTTAAGATAATCTCGCAGTCCATAGAATTTACTGCCACCAGTGGTCGCTTAGATCTTACCCATTTCTTCCAACATATATATATATATTTCTCGTACGTTCTAGGGGATACTGGGAATCCAATTCAGTACTATGGGGTATAGACAGGTCCATTTGGAGCCTTGGGCACTATAGAAGTTTGATCATGTCTGCTGGCTCCTCCCTCTATGCCCCTCCTATCAGACTCAGTTTAGAAAATGTGCTTGATTGAGCCGGTCACATCTCTGGAAGCTCCTGAAGAGTTTTCTGCATCTATTTTATCTGGTTGTTATTTTCAGGCAGGACTGGATGGCACCAGCCTGCCTGCTTCGTGGGACTTGGGGGGGGGGGGGACAGCCCAACCCCGCTGAGGGTTAATGGTCCCGTTCCCCGCTGACAGGACGCTAGCTCCTAAAGGGACTGTTCTCAAGCCCCACCACGGCGAGCGTACATTCCCGCAACACGCCGCCACCCCTAACAGAGCCAGAAGAAAGAAGAGTGGTGAGTACTAAGCTGGCGTCCTGGTTAGCGGGTCACCGGCCATTATGGTGGCATTAGGGTACGGAGACGCACAGCTTCTACACGGGGCGGAATGAGTCTCCAGACTTAGTACATCATAGTGTACACAGTACCCAGACTGGCAATACAGGCTTAAAAGGGGGCTTACTCCATTTTATGCACTTAGACAAAAAGTCAGTATAAATAACAGGGGCGGGGTTTCACTATGAGCAGATCCAGCAGCTCACAGGAGCCATTTTCCCTCACTACAGCAACACAGACGCTGACTACAGGGATGCGCAACTCCTCTGGAGAGCCTCCAGATTACCTCAGCGGTACAAGGGGGTCATAGCAGGGGGGAGCTACATACAAGTGTACTAAGTCCCTAATCTTGGTGCTTAGTCTGCGACCCTGCTAAGCTTGGCTTTAGCGATAAGGGAGCTGTGTGCTGGTACTATCCTCTCTCTATGTCTCTCGGGAAGGGCTATTTGTAGGTTAATTGTGTTTTTAACCTTTTCCTGTGTGTGTGCTGTCACTGCTCCAGTATGTCAGGCAAAGAGTCTGTTTCATGTAAGGCACAGTGTCCCTCTTCTCCAGGGGTTTCACTAATATGTACTCAGTGTAGTATCTCTTCTCAGGCTAGTGGGGCGGAGCCAGCGTGGCTTGACTCCATTAGGGGGATGAGTTCCACCATCTCTACTAAATTATCTCGGAATGAGAAAGAGATGCAATACTTAAGACAGTCAATGGCTGAGTTTAAGCAAAAGTACTCAGTACTCAGACCAGCATCTCAGTCCTCTACCATTTGTCCGCTAAAACGTACTTTGATATCACGGGCTACTGCGGGTAAGTCCACCTATATACCTTCTGCAGCTCCGCCAGCTAGGAAGGACTACTCAGGAACCCAATTTACAGTCCTTTCGGACTGCAAAGTTTAGGGACAAGGTGCTAGAGTTAAACTACGCAGACCAGCGACTGCTGGTCCACAGGAACAGAGCTCAGGCTCTGCTTCCTCAAAACATTCCGCATGACGGTGGACCGCGATGCCTGGGAGACAGGCAGGTGGGAGCCCGGCTAAAATTCTTCAGTCACATCTGGACAAGATCTTGCCAGGATCCCTGAGTCATAGACAGAGCCGGCCCTAACCAATATGATGCCCTAGGCAAGATTTTGGCTGGTGCCCCCTAGCACCACCACTAGTTCCGCCTCTGACCCTGCACCCGCATTCCCAGCACCATCACCCCCCACCCATAGCAGTCCTTTTTTTCCCCCTACCCCCTGTAATTTGAATAAGAACAGTGTGCACATTCGGCACACAACCCAAAAAGGTATGTGTTTTTGCTCGCAAGGGGCATGGCCACACAATAGTAGCCCCAATTCAAATTATGCCTCACAGTAGTGCAACTTTATTCACAATTTATCATGCAATAGTGTCCCTTATTCACATTACATCACACAGTAGTACCACTTTACCTTATATATGTTACTCCTCACAGTAGTGCCCCTCATTCACATAACATCATACTGAATAGCTCCTTATTCACATTACACCACACCATATTGCTCTTTATTCACATTAGACCACACAGTAGTGCCCTTTCCATACGTTACTAAATATAAACATAATGCGCCTTTACACATTATGCCAACCCTTATTAATGCCCATATGCACATAATTTCCATTACACATATGCCACACATTGTTAATGCCCATAATGACACACATAATGTCCCTTACACATATGCCGCACATTATTAGTGCTCTTATACACATAATGACACACAGACAGAGAGGGGAGGGGTTGCAAATCCCACCACTACATTTCCCCTCAGCACACTAAAAAATTACCTGTAACCATACCTGAACCTATCTGGTAATAGAAATTCAGAGAATTAGTTTACACATGTTTGCAAGCTCATGTTTAAGCTGCTGCGCCACTTCACGGCTTCTCCGATGTCAGCAGTCCTAATACTACATAATGGCAGTGCCCACATAGGGCCATGTGATTTGTCACAGTAGGCCTCATGATAAAGGCTATTACTAAAACACATCCAGACAGAGAGCTAACTTACCCAGGAGCCACCCCCAGGATCTCCCATTGGCACTACAAGGAGCAGCATGCCTTCCAAATACTGCTCCCATTCATTGCCTCTCATACACAAGCAGACAAACAATGGTAAATGCTTGATCATTCTTGGAGATAATTATGTTTCAGGTGCTGGAAAGGGGGAGGGGTCACAGACAAACAGACAGAGAGGGGAGGGGTTGCAAATCCCACCACTACATTTCCCTTCAGCACACTAAAAAATTATCTGTAACCATACCTGAACCTATCTGGTAATAGAAATTCAGAGAATTAGTTTACATATGTTTGCAAACACATATTTAAGCTGCTGCGCCACTTCACGGCTTCTCTGATGTCAGCAGTCCTAACACTACATAATGGCAGTGCCCACATATGCCGCACATTATTAGTGCTCTTATACACTTAATGACACACATAGTGCCTCTTACACATATGTTACACATTATTAATGCCCTTATACACATAATGACACATATAGTTCCTGGCGTGAGTCAACTGGCAGCTCTGCTAATGTCGGGTGCCTATTTTTATGAAAATGCATCTTATTTGCATTGCTATGTGGCTAGGATGCACAAGCAGCTTCTGCTGATTAAAATGATATGTGGCATGCCTATATACTGTGCAACTGTGGCTGTGTCTGCATACACACAGAATATAGGCATGCCACATATCATTTTAATCAGCGGAAGCTGCATGTGCCCCTAGGCATACCAGATACCCTAGGCAATTGCCTAGTTTGCATATGCCTAAGGCCAGCTCTGGTCATAGACCTTATATCACAGGACTACAGGCTGGAGTTCCAGGATCTCTCACTTCACAGATTCTTCAAATCAGGCTTACCAGTTTCTCCGGAAGCAAGGGAAACCTTACAAGACGCCATTCAAAACCTGTTATAGACTCAGGTCATTGTTCCAGTTCCACCTCATCTACAAAACAAGAGTTACTATTCCAGCTTGTTTGTAGTACCAAAACCGAACGGTTCGGTAAGACCGATTCTGAATTTCAAGTCATTGAACCCATACTTAAGAGTGTTCAAGTTCAAGATGGAGTCTCTGAGAGTAGTGATCTCAGGTCTGTAAGAGGGGGGCTACCTAATGTCTCTGGATGTCAAAGATGGTACCTTCACATTCCAATCTGGCCGCCTCATCAGGCTTATCTTCGGTTTGCACTGCAGAACTGTCACTACCAGTTCCAGGCCCTGCCATTTGGTCTTTCCACTGCACTGAGGGTGTTCACCAAGGTAATGGCAGAGATGATGTTACTGCTCCGCAAACAAGGAGTGAATGTAATTCCTTACCTGGACGATCTTCTGATAAAGGCTGCGTCCAGGAAACAGTTGTTGGAGAACATTGGTCTCACAACCAGACTACTCCTGGATCATGGGTGGATTCTGAACCTACTGATATCCCACCTAGAACCAACACAGAAGCTTTATTTCCTGGGAATGATACTGGACAAAGAGTCTCAGAGAGTGTTCCTGCCCTTGGAAAAGGCAATGGTAATCGAGTCGATGGTTCGGGCTGTCTTGAAGCCGACCTGAATCTCGGTACATCTATGTATACGCCTTCTGGGGAAAATGGTGGCTTCTTACAAAGCAATTCAGTACATAAGGTTTCATGCGAGGCCCTTCCAGCTGTATCTGTTGGACAAATGGTCCGGATCGCTTCTTCACATGCATCAGAGGATTTGTCTGTCGTCAAAAACCAGGATCTCCCTCCTGTGGTGGCTACAAACTTCTCTCCTAGTGGAGGGTTTAAGGTTCGGGATTCAGAATTGGATTCTTGTAACCACAGATGCAAGCCTCAGAGGTTGGGTTGCAGTCACCCAGGGGGCGTAGTTTCAAGGAAGATGGTCAAGTCAGGAAATCATTCTCCCAATAAACATCCTGGAACTCAGGGCTATCTACAATGCCCTTTTGCATGCCTCATCTCTTCGTCAGAATCAGGCTATTAAAGTTCAGTCGGACAATGTGACGGTGGTGACGTACATAAACTGACACGGCGGAACGAACAGCAGAGCCGCAATGTCAGAGGTATCAAGAATTCTGTTCTGGGCGGAAAAACACGCCGTGGCGTTGTCGGTGATCTTCATTCCGGGAGTAGACAACTGGGAAGCAGATTTCCTCAGCAGACACAACCTGCACCCGGGGGAATGGGGCCTCCACCCGGAGGTATTGCAGTGGCTGACACGTCGGTAGGGGTATCCACAGATCGACATGATGGCCTCTCGACTCAACAAGAAGCTCAAGCGGTATTGTTCCATGTCAAGGGACCCGCAAACTGTTGCGGTCGACGCTCTGACTACTCCGTGGGTCTACCAGCTGGTGTACTTGTTTCCTCCCATTCCACTGATCCCAAGAATTGTCAAAAGAGTAAAAAGGGAAAGAGTTCAAGCAATATTCATTGCCCGGACTGGCCGCGAAGGGCCTGGTATGCGGATCTTCTCGGGATGCTGATAGAAGATCCGTGGCCTCTGCCTCTTCGACAGGATCTCCTGAAACAGGGCCCGTTTGTTTATCAAGACTTACCACGGCTATGTTTGACGGCATGGAAGTTGAACGGCTGATTCTAGCCAGGAGAAAAATTCCTGACAAGGTCATCCTGACTATGATCAAGGCCAGGAAGGGGGTAACGTCAAAACATTACCATCGTATCTGGAAGTATGTCTCTTGGTGTGAGAGCAGACAATGGGGGTAATTCAGAGTTGATCGCAGCAGCAAATTTGTTAGCAGTTGGGCAAAACCATGTGCACTGCAGGGGTGGCAGATATAACATTTGCAGAGAGAGTTAGATTTGTGTAGGTTATTTTGTTTCTATGCAGGGTAAATACTGGCTGCTTTATTTTTACACTGCAATTTAGATTTCAGTTTGAACACACCCCACCCAAATCTAACTCTCTTTGCACATGATATACCTGCCCCCCCTGCAGTGTACATGGGGGGTCATTCCGAGTTGATCGTAGCTGTGCTAAATTTAGCACAGCAATGATCATGAACTCAGACATGCGGGGGAAAGCCCAGCACAGGGCTAGTCCGCCCCGCATGTCAGTGCCGCCCCCCCCCCCCCCCCCCCCCCGCAGAAGTGCAAAGGCATTGCACAGCAGCGATGCCTTTGCACTTCAAGAGCAGCTCCCGGCCAGCGCAGCTTTAGCGTGCTGGCCGGGAGCTACTCATCGCTCCCTGGCCCGCAGTGGCTGCGTGTGACGTCACGCAGCCGCTGCGGGCCACTCCCCGCATGGTCCGGCCATGCCTGCGTTAGCCGTACCGCGCCCACGAAACCCCGCCCATCGACCGCCTCTGCCTGTCAGTCAGGCAGAGGCGATCGTAGCACAGCGACGGGCGGCCATGCATCAGTGCACTGTGGCGCCGGCGCATGCGCAGTTCTGACCCGATCGCTACGCTGCGAAAAACTGCAGCGTGCGATCTGTGAATGCCAAATTGTTTCCTTAAAAATATTTAAAATGCCCGCTCTAATATATATTGTAAACGCCTGCACCTCTTATTACCATGTGCCATGAATGTGCGCTATACATAGCAAAACACTGCATCCAATAAGAGAAAACAATACACCCACACATTATCTGAGTTCCAAAGCTCATTGATGTATATATTTGTTATTAAAAGGATATGAATTCAATATATTACAATGTACAGAATACACATAATTACATGATTACAATTTATACAGTAAGCAGTTAATACATACAGTTACAGGCCAGCATACAATACCATTCTCCTTAAGTTATATAAATTTGTCTCTCCATATCACTCTCTCTCTCTCTCTGTAAAATCATGCAGGAACTGGTCTAGAAGCAACTCCATCATCCTCTGAGACAAAACAGCAACTACCTCCTGTGTGATAAGCAATGTGTTATCTAGTTTTTGGGGGAGGGGACTTTCTCATTCATGATGAGTCACTAGTCTATTTGTATATGCTCCACAGGTTCAGCCTTGAAGACATCCAAAGGGGCTGGCCTGAGCTTCCTGTCCACTACCTGTTTGGAATATCTATTGTTCTAATAAAAGTGATTTTACCTTTCATACATTTAATCATAACTATTTGTTGCATTGTCCTACAACTTAATAACAAGTATCAAATGAATCTACACATTAATCTGGTTGCTTTAATAGTAAATATGACAGGTCTATCTTGCTTCGTTCAAATAATACACATACATGACATTACTTCATTATATAATGTTAAATCATTATGATGTCTGGCGCTTGATATTATTAAAATTATGTACTGTATGAAATAAGTGTCGAATCCATCTCTGTGGCATGTCCGTGTAAATGCGTGTGTTACCATATATTGCTGTGCTCGCTGCGCGTATTTGCAAGTATAGCGACTTATATGTGTGTAGAATTTGTATGTTCTTTCTATGTAATATTGTTGACTTCGGCAGTCCACCCTTTGGCAGTAAACAATAACTGCCATCAATTATTAACATAAGAAAAAATATTTCAGACAATAATCGGTGACCTAGACACAAGTATGTATTCATTTCGCCAATCAGACACTTGACTATATTTGGGGAAGACAGGGAGGAGGACGAGACATCCTCTATATGCACTCGGCGGTCACAGGACCACTGGTTGGGTTTGGGACAACATTCAACCTATAGAGTATGCTGGGACAGTGCTTTGGCCTATAATGTCTGATTTGCGACGAACATTTCACACATACATGTACTTACGTCTTTGTACACTGATGTTTGGATTCGATTGAGGTTCTGCTGGGTAGATGAAGAAACCACAAACAAATCGTGAAAGTGACATATAAAATTTTCATGATCTACATATTCCTATCATTTTCTGAACATTGTTTCCAGTTCTGGAACGTATGCTAGGTCTGTTTAATAATTGAACAAGGGTTATAAGTAGTGTCCTTCCTAAATAACATAAACCTTCGGAGTTCGGGTAGAGCCACTCATAAACCTTTCTTCCACATATATTAATGAGCTCTTTATCTGCAATGTGTGAATAGCCATTGTCTGATTGTTCCTGATTACCTCTGAACTCCATAACTACTAGACCTTTGATTTTTCTCTGACTTTAACAAACTGATCGGTTAATCCTGGGATCCTATAAGGAAATCACTCCTTCCTCCAGAACCAGTTCCAGTCCCACACTCGACTCCTCATAAAAAAACCTTGCAAAAATAGAATATCCTGAAAAAAAATGTTTGTCAGCGGGAAAGAGAGAAAAGAGAAATAGAACAAAACAACTCTTGTTCATAACAAATCAATTACAATGACTGGTCTTTCTGCAATCCTTTAGTACGCTCAGGTAGTGTTCAACAGTGCCGCCTCTCAGTGTTCACGGAACAGATTCTCTGGTGATACTTTTGCAATCTCACTCCAGTTACGAGTTCCTTCCGGACTACCGACTTTCCTGCAGTCTCTCTCTCGGCTACTTTGACTGGGATAGTACTGTCAACAAAACTTGGTATGGTCCTTCCCACCTGTTTATTAGGCAACCTAAGCGTAAGAACAATCACACAGTCTCTTGGTTCACAATCAAGACAGTTAGTATTTGGCATACCAGCAATCAACAGTTTCAAGTTCTTTTGTCAAGTTCTCAAATGCTGGCTCATCTCAATAAGGCACTGTACTGTCACCTCATTGGTGTATTTCTGATCATTGAGCGGATCAATCACGACATGAGGTTGTCTTCCAAAAACAACCCAAAAAAGACACAAATACCAAAACAAAAACAAAAACAAATTTTGAAGAGGGTGATTCGTCAAGTGAAGATCTGGGAGTGGTTCTGATACTACATAATACTAGTGGCAGTATCTACGATCACAATGGTACAATTTCAAGCTTTTCTCCTACTTCTAGGGGTACCATTATCTACACACAAATTTCTGCACAATTTTTCTTTGCGGTAAACACAGCAGCATCCGTGGCGGCAGGAAATGCCTCTACCCAGTTTGAGAAAACATCAGTGCACACCAATACATAACAATAATTCCTAAAGGGTGTTAACTGTACGAAGTCGATTTGTATTTCCTGAAAAGATCCGTCTGCAGGAGGTATATGGGATGGCTCTGTTGGTATTGCTTTACCAATATTCTTCCTCAAGCAAGCAAGACAGGTCATTGCTCTCTTACCTGCATGAGAATAGAATCCTGGCGCACACCAGTAGGCTCTCATCAGCCTACACATACCCTCTTTGCCTAGATGAGTGAGACCGTGTGCCACCTCAGCTAGACTTGGAAGGTATGCTCTGGGGGCTACTGACTTACCGTGTCCACCTGTCCACAGTCCTGAGGACTCCTGGCCATACCCCTTTGTCCTCCAGACTGCCTTTTCCTGTAGGGAACACAAATTTTTCATTTTAATTTACTATCGTGTGTTTGCAATGTAGAGTACCATGAGCATAACTCAAAAAAAAAAAAAACAACTCTAGAGGAGAGAAAGAAGAAGAAAATTTAAAATAAAATGTCAGGTTTGCCATTCACCAACAGGCATATCAGTGTCTATACAAAATTTCCCTTCACCAGTATTCCCATTCTCCACCCTTTGTGCATGACAAGGCACACTGCAGTAATACTGGTGTTATCGTGCTGTTGAGATTTACGGGGTATGGTCAGAACTCTGAAGGACCTAGGCATGTAGAGTTTGAACTGTAATTGGGTCCATGTATTGTACCACCCTGTGTGAACGCAAAAGATGAAGAGGAAACTGTAGAGAAACAGAATAGAGGTTGGTGACAGATGAGTTTGTAGAGGTGAAGATTTTATAAAAATTTGACAACTGGATTGGGTACTACGGGGAAGTGATTCTCTACTTGGTCTACTCCCCTTAAAAAAATTCTGTGTTTATCGTATCGCTATTGGGACTATCCCAGCCATCAATCCAGTGTCCTGTCCATCCTAAGCTCATAGGGAACCCGGTATCTGTGAGATAATTTCCTCTACCTGTGATGGACATGCATCTAGAACAGTAGAATGCAACATTAGTCTTAGTGGGTGTCTAACATACTTTGTACTTCCTGAGCGGGAGCACAGTATATGTATATCATATCTAACAAAATTAAGTTAATCAGTGCCATTTCTGCTAGGAAAAAGAAGCAAAAGTTTAGAGGCCCCATCTTAACCCCAGCAAGTTTTGTCAAAGGGTAATGTTGCATTTATTTTGTTCTTCCCATTAGCCGAATCTGTGTTTTCTATATGGTTTATGATTCCTTACTATATGTCCCTTGGTCCCGTCTATGTGTTTAATAATGTGGCTTGTGTTTTCTGTCTAGGGGGTCTATATTGACTATGTGTCCTCATACTCCTACAATCTCTGGCAAAATGCCCTTCCTTCCTACAAGTGTAACATATTATTGACCGTTAGGGATCTGGGGTTTGGACTGATGGGTCTTTCCTGTATGTGCTAGTATACTTACCGTCCTCAACCTCTCCACCTGTTGTTCTCTGCGCCTAGCACTATTCTTGTGATGTTCAATAGCACACTATCTAAGATTAGCTACTGTGACCCCTTTCCAATTTTGCAAAAAAGTCTGCGCCCTGACCCTCAATGCCTTATTGAGCCCATCCATTTGTACAGAGACAGCCACCTCCCATTTGTAAAATTAGTGTTTACCAGTGGTCTTATCCAGATGGAGTTTTCTATTACTGCAAAAGACAAAAAAAAAAAAAGTTTAACAAGCTTTTAGGTCATGCGAAGTATTCATTCAATCCTTCTCATCCCGTATTAAGGGTCTGTACATGGTCCAACAAACATTTCCGAGCTCATCTTGAGTAGGGGCATTACTAGGAATGAATACTTCTTATATGGTAACTCAAAGAAATACCTGGGTGTTACCTTGTCTCTGTCCGCTTTCCTACTGGCAAATACTAATGTGCGGACAGGTTTTTCTCCATTTCTGACGTTACTTTCTTGATTTTTTTTTTGGTTTTACTATATATGTACACGAATGATACCATACTTACCTGTTCCACTGGTCTCAGCCACTTCCCCCACAGGCTACTGCTCTTCTTTTACCGGTTGGATACTCCTCTGGGTGCATGAGAAATGGCTGAAAACAATCAGGTCACCTTCTCCTCCTAAATAAAACTTCAACATTCATTAGTACATATATAGGTTACAGTCATATTTTTCATATTTTTATTATTTTCTATAGTTTGTATGCTGGCCGTAACTGCTTCCACATCTACATATGGCGGTGTACTTGCATTCTTTTCTTTTTTTTCTTCCTACTTGGTTATTGTTGCTATAAGTTCAAACAGTTCTTATATTTCCATTCTTGTCTTATATGACTTTGGTTAGACATACCACCTGCAATACCTTAGGATCAAACTCACCAACCCCTCTTGCTGCCACAGGTTTAAACACTTTGTATGTCTGACCCTTTGTTTTCTGGATTTTATCAGGCATATTTTACTGCTTACATTCTGCAGTACCTCTGGTTCAAAGCTGCCCACCTTAGGGAATGGTACCCTATCTTTGTCAGTCATACGTACCCATTCAGACAAAAAGTCTTCAGTGTGTGGACCATATTTTCCACACATAACAAACCTCGCTGACCCCTTGGGCCGCGGCTCTTCAACCTGAACTCTGGCTACCATACGTCCACCGCTTGTGCAATTGGATCCCATCGCTGACTTTTTCCTTTTACGCAATCCCCAATGCACGACACGGATAGACGGTGAAAGTTCTTAGAGCACTTTCACCCACTCCTTCTTCCCTGAGTACCACGACTCACTCCAATAGTGACCACCGCGTACCCAATGAGGCCCTATTGGTTTCTATTTACTGGAAGTGTTAGGAGTGACTTACCTTTTCCAGCAAATATCCACGGCTGGAGATTTTCCTGAGAGAGACCAGCGAAAACTCCCTATACACTTTTTATACACAAATCACGCTTGCGTATGTTCTACACAGCGCTAATGATACCGCGATTTTACGCAAAAGCTCATAAAAGGGGTATCAAGTTGCGCTATGTACCGCACCCACAAACGCGCGGTCCAATCGCACAGCATATAGGTACTTGTTACCTATCTGCCGTACGACCACGGGTTGATGTACAAACTGCGACCCTTCAGCCGGAGCGTAACAAAAAACCTTTTTCACAATTCCCTATTACGCTCCTCTGCAAATCTCTTCAATCTATACTAACGTGAGTCAGCCGCCTCACGCCACCAAGCCTCCACTTACTTGGTGTACCACACGACGGGATCCCGAATTCCGGGGTTCGAATCCACTCACTCCTACGTTCGCTCACTCAAATACACTTTGTTTTTCTGTACAGAAAATTTTAATTCATTCAGATTGGCAGCTTTACCCCCAGAGGCAATACAGTTAAAACAAAAGTTTTATACTAAACTGCTTTAGAAACCGGGTAGTTTTGTGCTATTGTAGCCTGGCTACTGTCCCACCTTTGAACTAAACGACACTATTGTGTAATTTGTACTTAGTGCCCGCGTGTCTCTTACGCTGCGTGCGCAGTCCTGTACTTTGTCCGAGACACGTGTACAAAACCCTGCTTCTGCAATAAAACAAATCACACAGCTCTATAAATGTGAACAATACTAATTACTATTGCCCACTAGACACAACTTGTTATGCAGACCTGCATTTGTGTCTTTACACTTACTTTCTTAAAATACTGTTATTTCAAATTTACCTATATAGCAACAAATGTATCCGATTTCACACAGATCTATAATGACTGCAATAATCTATAATTTAAATGATATAATTCAGATTTGATAGCTATCTTGCAGAACATACACTGATATAAATATACACATAATTATAATAATATTATATATATATGTATCATTCACTAGCCTTCTATGTGACTCATTTACCCATTCAGTGCTTCTAATTTGAATATCAAAGCTATTTGCTTTTCACTGCTAAGAAAAAGCAGTTACACGGGTTAATTTGCATTTCAATGCCTATCTTATAGCAAACAGAGAGTTAACTAAATCCTGTGAAAGAAGAAGAAAAAAAAAGTATTTTTTTCTTTTCTTTTTTTGTGTGCAATTTCTTACACCAAGCCAAGCATTTATCTCACCATTTACTCTCACTAGGCCCAATTGGAACTAATTGTAATTGACTATGGCATGGGTTAAATAAATGCATTGGTAACTCATAAATGGTGCTTGATGTGACCAAGGAAACTGATTGTTCTGAGTAGACTGAAAATCAGCTATTTAGAAAATGACCTTACTAAAATGGCCACTGCTCCTCCCCCTTCCACATCCATGAGGTTTACACAAAATGGTGGACAGGACATGTGGTTAGTCCAAAATGTAGGACAGACCATGCGGCTTCCTTTGCCACAAAGAAATCACACATTATACAAGCACCAGAAGTTATTTTAGGCCTGAGTTAAAAAAAAAAACTATATCAAGGCTATGCAGCAACTTTGAAATGTACTTTTAAACCTACTTAACAGATAAACAATCCAATCTGAATCAAACACTATATGACTTATTTGAACTTTGTTTTGCAACAATAAAAATAAATTTTAGCATTTTAAATATTATGAGAAACGCATTGTCCCTTGAAATTTCATATCATTGGCTTACTGATATCACAACAATACACACGGATATGATTTTCTCAGCTTTACGATGCGTCCACCACAAGCTGCGTTTGTAATGTACAGTGCATCATTAAGACCATGATATCGCGGACCAGCCCTCATCTGTGAATGCCAAATTGTTTCCTTAAAAATATTTAAAATGCCCGCTCTATTATCTTCCCCACACTCCCCCCTTACACCCATCTGGGACAACCCGGCTTTCCCTGCCGGGGTCCCTCCTCGTAAATTTACGGCTTGGTTTAATGCCCGGATCCTTGTGGTCCACGACTTATCCCTACAAGGCCAATGGATGTCATTAGACGATATCAAATCTAAATTCCCCTCACTCTCTCCTCCCTTCTTTGAATATTTCCAACTTCGTCACTTCCTCCTATCCCTGCCGCAGACTGATGCCCAGCGGGACCTCACACCCTATGAGTTGTTATGTCTTGCAAAGCCCGTAAGCGGAGGGCTAATATCGCAAATATATACCCTGTTGGTTGGGATTTCCTCTGGGCTGCAGACCCGCCACGAGCGGGAGTGGGAGAGGGACTTGGGTCCCCCCCCCGACGAATCCTGTTGGGAGGAGGTACGAGAGGGCATCGCCAAGAGCTCGATCTCTACCCGACTCCAGGAGACATCCTATAAATTGTATTACCGGTGGTACTATACACCAGATAAACTATCCCGGATGTTCCCCTCTGCCACCCCGGTATGTTGGCGGGGATGCGGCCTACGGGGCACTCTCCTCCATATTTGGTGGACATGCCCACGTATCGCTACCTACTGGAAAAAAGTACTGGACATATTGAACTCAATAACTGGGCTTAAACTTACACTAGACCCATGGATGTTCTTGTTGGCCCGTCCGATCCCGGACCTTGACCCCCTACTGAATAAATTAATTTCCCATATATTAGTAGCGGCTAAGTCTTTGATTGCCAAAAACTGGAAATCCCCCGCCCCGCCCATGATCCCCGCCCTGAACAACCATATCTGGTTC
This sequence comes from Pseudophryne corroboree, assembly GCF_028390025.1. Lineage (NCBI taxonomy): Eukaryota > Metazoa > Chordata > Amphibia > Anura > Myobatrachidae > Pseudophryne > Pseudophryne corroboree. Next base: position 411,987,859 of record NC_086445.1, on the reverse strand, counting down.
GTAGCCAATATGGAAAAAATCACCTATTACCTGCATGACTGTCCCCACAAATTTGAATTAGTTTGGGGTCCCTGGATAGCCGCGCGGTCTTCCTTAAACGGGACTCAGGCCTGTCCTCTGACCCCACCCCATTAACCCCCGAATGGGATCCACTCGGGCCCTCCCTCTGGACACCGCCAAGCAAGCAAGCACTCTCGAATCCGCTGTGACTGTGCACAGATACATGCCCTGCAGGTACGCTTATCCTATATGATTTGTAGTGCATGTGTGGTTTATGGATACCCCAGCTGTTGTGCCCCCATTGGAGCATAGAACAGCTCTGAAGCCCCCTTTCTCCCCTTCTTATTTCTTTTTTGTTCCCCTTTCCCCCCTCCCCTTTTCCTCTACCCGCTGTTGTTCCCAGTTACCCCACCTATACGCTCCCCTCTCGAGGAGAAATGTTACTACATGTTTAACTATATACAAAAAATTGGAAAACTGACGCCTTGAAGACTGTTGAGTGCTCTTTATTATGACATTGTTTTTGTACCATGTGATGTTGATTTTGCAGTCTCTCTTGGTGTAAATAAAGAAAATCGTTAAAAAAAAAAAAAAATGCCCGCTCTAATATATATTGTAAATGCCTGCACCTCTTATTACCATGTGCTATGAATGTGCGCTATACATAGCAAAACACTG